>NC_068357.1:57891775-58101775 GCF_020536995.1 Dreissena polymorpha | reverse complement strand
GAACATGCGGATGTGAACGACGTATTTATCGCAACATCGAGTGAAGATAACTATGAATGGTCCGCTAACTTGAAAATAGGGTGTAAAACGGTAAAATTTGAAATCGACAGTGGCGCAATGTGCAGTGTCATGTCATATGGAACAACGAAGCCTCTTGAAAAGGTTGCACCAATCACAAGGAGTGATGTTATTATTAGCGGTGTCTATGGGCCAGCAGTGAAGGCGCTAGGAATGATTACATTGCTGTGCGAGCATAAAAATATCAAGCGTTCGGTTAATTTCCAGATTATGAACACTCCAAGAGGCATAAACTTGCTTGGAAGGGATGATTCAGTTGATTTTGGGCTGATCATGAGAATACACACCGCAAGACTTGAAACAGAATCTATCATTAAGAAATATAGTGACGTCCTTGGGGAAGAGATTGAATCGATAAGTCAATAGAACCAGTAGTTCATGCACCAAGACCGGTTCCAGTCGCGATTCGTGAACAATTGCAAGCTGAACTAAAACACTTAGAGAAATGCAACATTATTGCTAAAGTAACAGAGCCTACGCAATGGGTCAGTAGTTTGGTGTGCGTAAGGAAGAAAAACGGAAGAGTGCGAATATGCATTGCGCCACAGATTTAAACCGCGCAATCCGAAGAGAACATTATCCAATGAACAGTGTTGATGATGTTGCCACAAGATTGAATGGGAGTAAATACTTTACAACGCTAGACGCGAATATGGGTTATTACCAAATAAAATTAAGAGAGCTCGAAGCTCACAGCGTTTAACCCCTTGCATGCTGGGAAAATTGTTGTCTGCTAAAATGTCGTCTGCTGAATTTATAAAATTAGCATTTTCTTCATTTTTTTTCAAAGAATACTATCAGAATAGTAAACAGTTTGGATCCAGATGAGACGCCACGTTCTGTGGCATCTCATCTGGATCCAAACTGTTTGCAAAGGCCTTAAAAATTCGGTTCCCGCATTGTAAGGGTTAATACTCCATTCGGCAGGTACCGATACCTGCGGATGCCGATGGGCGTGAAGTGTTCGAGTGAAGTGTTCCAACGGTCCATGGAACAGAACTTTGGTAACATTGACGGGGTAAAAATAATTGTTGACGACATTTTGATTCATGGTAGAACACTGGAAGAACATAACAGGCGTTTGGAAACGGTGCTTCAAAAGGCACGTTCAATTAATCTGAAGATGAATAAGAAAAAGGGTATGTTTGCCAAGCCGGAAGTGGACTATGTAGGTCACAAACTGACTGGAGACGGAATTAAACCGACAGATCAAAGAGTGAAGGCGATAGCAGACATGAGAGAGCCAGAAAGCTTCAGTGAGCTGGAAACTGTGTTAGGCATGTTATCGTATGTGTCTAAGTTCATCCCAAATCTCAGTGAGTTGAATGCACCACTGTGCGATATGAAAAGGCTAGAAACGTGGAGCTGGGGTGACGAAGCGAAGCGCGCGTTCAATAAAATAAAAGAAGCTCTTGTTTCAACAAAAGTACTTCAGTACTACGACTTGAAAAAAACCTGTCACACTCACAGTAGACGCATCAAAGAGAGGCCTGGGAGCCGCGATAATCCAACAGGACCGTGTTGTGGCATATGCGTCACGTGCGCTCACACCGACAGAGCAACGGTACGCTCAGATCGAAAAAGAAATGCTAGCCGTTGTATATGGCTGTGAAAAAACTGCTATATGGCCGAGATACTTTCCTAGTGGAATCTGATCACAAACCGTTGGAGTCGATTCTAAAGAAAGTAATACATAAAGCTCCGCTAAGGATTCAACGAATGATTTTGAAGCTTCAACCGTATGACTTCAACCTCGTGCACAAAAGCGGCAAGGACATGGGTCTAGCAGACTGCCTCAGCAGATTACCGTTAGAAAATCAAGATGAGAAAACTATCGATGAAGAGTTGATGGTTTTGAAGCTCGACACGCTGTCGTGTTCAAACCATGACAAAATTGCACGTGCAACACAAGCGGATGAACAATTCCAAATACTGGCAAAGGTTATCATTCGAGGATGGCCAGAAACGAAGTGCGAAGTTCCAGTTGAAGTCGTTCCATTGTGGGATTACCGCGATGAAATATCAATCTACAATGGAGTTCTGTACCGAGGGGAACGCGTGTGTATCCCGAAAGAAATGAGAACAGAAACGTTGAAAGCGATACATAAGTCGCATTAAGGGGTAGTGAACTGTAAAAAGAGGGCGAGAGAGTTAGTATTTTGGCCCGGCATGAACAAACAAATTGAAGATCTTGTTGGCAAGAGTAGTGCGTGTTTAATGCATCGCCAGTACCTGAGCTACCATGGAGCAAAGTTGGAATGGACTTATGCGAACTAGAGGGTAACAATTACCTAATCATTGTAGGCTACTTCTCCAACTTCATTGAAGTAGCACCATTGCAAAGAGACACTCGAACGAGCACCATCTTAAAACACATCAAGCAAAACGTGGCTCGTTATGGAATCATGGATTCAATCATCTCGGACAACGGTCCACAGCTCACCAGTGCTGAATTCCGAGAATTCATCGAAAAATGTGGCATCACCCATATTACGTCGTCGCCTTTACACCAACAAACAAACGGCCTTGCTGAAAAGGTTGTACAAACAGTGATAAATATAATTAAAAAGTGTAGCGAAACAGGGGACGACATCTACTTAGCCCTGTTAGAACTAAGAAACACACCACGCGATACCATCGGATCACCGATGCAACGTTTGATGGGTCGACGCGCAAAAACACTAATACCTATGAAACAAACATTGCGACAACCAGAAACAACCAGTGAAAATGTCGCACCGAAGTTGTTAGAATTTCGTGAAAAGCAAAAATTCTACTACGACCAACACGCAAAGAGCAAGGACAATCTTCAGCCAGGGGACGCAGTAAGAATTAAAACCCCATCTGGCTGGAAACCGGCAGAGTATGTGAAACCGTCCGAATACCCACGATCACATGTAGTTAAGGCAGGCGAATCGGGGCGCGAATATCGCCGAAACACGGACATGCTTATGAAAACCAAGGAAAAACCACACATTATCACCACAAACAATGACGTGTACATACCACAGCGCCAACAGAGACGGTAGCAGAACAACCATCAACCACTCCAAATCACGAAAACAGTGCTAGTGCGAGATCGAGCGAAACTCGAGACAAACCGGGGAAAGAGAGTGTACAAGACACTGTTAGAAAGAAAACGAGGTCAAGAAGAGAAGTTCACAAACCGATACGGTTAAATGACCACGTGTAAGATGTGAAGTGCAAAACATGTGTCATATGACTGGCTTATTGTAGTGCAAAATAAACTTATTAATAAACTGTTTAATAGCTATCATTCGGTAATATTGGTATTTGTATAAGTAAGATGTATTGTGGTAGTAAATGCATAATGTTCTTGAAACTGTACTTTCATAACGAGCAAGGAACAGTTTGTACACATTTATTTTTATCATATCAAACTCTTGGTTAATGTTTAAAGATTCAGTGCCTTCAGCGCTTTGATTTTTCTCCAAACAACAAAATGTTCATGAAATTTTCACAAAAAATCCAATACTTAATTATTTTTGGGTGTATCTACTTTGTAGTTTGTTTTTGGTGTAAACACCGTTTGTTATCATATCTCAGCTGAAACCCGACATTTACTGTATCTGGCATTTGTCATTTTGTCCTGAACAAGCTTGAATCCGAGATAACAGAGACAATTTTTTGGAAAGTTAGCAAACATGTATTTTAGTGAATATTTTTGTCTTACATGTTGTTTTATTGTTAATTTGATTTTATGAAGTTCAATTGCATATTTAATTTAAAAGAAGTTCTTCATTACTTTAATACATTTTATTCATATGGAATATTCTATTTTCAATAACAATTTAACACTCAGAGGTTTAAAAGAAATTCCCACTATGATTTTATAAAAAGAACAGTTTATAATGTGTTACTACAGGTTATGTTATTTGCTCTCTTTCATAAACCTATTCGCATATGTAACGATAGAGTAGTTGATGTATCATGTGATTATAATTTTTAAAAAAAAAAGAAAGAAAAGGGGATGTCATGTATTGTAATGTAAGGGACACAACTCGTATTGTCTTGTTAAAGCATGCAGTCATGAGTTACTTGTATTGAGGTTTATAGATATGTGAATCTATGAATAAAGCCAGTTGTGAGTTACCCACCGACGAGTTCAGAGTTATTACACTTTAATCTGTAGATTATGTGACTTTTTCAATTGTTTATCAGTCTATTAACAACCATTTTTTGATAAAACCCCTACATATAGATGATACAAGTGTTGTTTATTCACTGATAAATAATTGATGGAACCAGGAAATATTTTGATCTGGAAAATTTTTGAAAATTGGGAACCTTGATTCTGAATTTTGTCAAACGTTGTTTTGTTCCGTGAATATAGGGTATCATGTTTTGCGTTCATTATGTTATGGATTTTGTTGTTCTTCTAGTTTGAAATATATAAATAAATCACATGAAGAAAAGAGAAGCTAGTTGTTAAAGTTTTATTTATTATCATATAATTATATAACACAGCAAAACATGACTGCAAGAATGTTGAGTGGACACATTATTAAAATAAAAGTATCGTTCAACCCAGTACAATAGAATATGCATCATTTAAAATGGACAAATCATAAATTATTACATGTAACTGTGTCATGAATCAAAAGTAAAGAGCATTTAGACGGCTATAATCTAATTAATGCATGCGCCTAAATTGTTTTACCATGTTGCATGTTCAGTCCACACTCATCAGGGAGACACTTTCCGCTTTTGTCGTATTTTTCTATGAGCGAAAATCCAGTTATGGCAGAAAGTATCGCACCTGATAAGCCTGTGCGGACTACACAGCCTAATCTGGGACAACACTATGTACATGCATTAAAATCTCTTTTTACAGAGCGAGCCTTAAGTATTTATTAAATGATTAATTAAGTCTTCTTACATTATTTTTTTTAAGAAACACTCAGAAATCTCTCAGTAAAACATGATTTATTTGATAGCAGGCGCAGGAAAATTAGTTGAACTTGAAGTAAAATTATTCAGGAAATGTACATGAAGTTCCAAGCTTTACTAAACAGCACTGTCATTTCAAGTAATATATCGAATAAATGTCTTGTTACTCGATAGTGTGCACGAAAAATCGTCGATGTTTTCTGGTATTCCCATGTAATTTGGTACTGTATGATGTTTTTGTTTTCAGAGAGTATACTCAAAATAGTTAGTATACTGTATTCTAAAATAACACATCCAATCTATCTATCTATGTATCTATGTATCTATCTATGTATCTATGTATCTATCTATGTATCTATGTATCTATGTATCTATGTATCTATCTATCTATGTATCTATCTATGTATCTATGTATCTATGTATCTATGTATCTATGTATCTATCTATGTATCTATCTATCTATGTATCTATCTATCTATCTATCTATCTATCTATGTATCTATCTATGTATCTATGTATCTATGTATCTATGTATCTATCTATCTATCTATCTATCTATCTATCTATCTATCTATCTATCTATCTATACTGTCTAACTCCCCTTGCGGGTATTATTGACAGGTAACTAAAGCGTATTCCAACTTCCGTTTCCAGACTAAAGTGAGCGATCAAAGTCGACCCTAGTTTATAGTAAAGATGGTATAGTTTTACGGCAAACGAAGTTAAACTCATTATCTCTATTATAGATAATAGCATGTAAAAAAATAACAAAAATATGGGCTTCCATCCTGAGTTTAGAACCAGAAGAAAACAAGTGTTTATTGCATTGAATTTCAGCCGAATAAACATCTTAATTTGACTTGAACACTAACACGAGGGTGTAAAATAGCGTGAACCCAAACGACCATACTCGCAACAATCACACGCCAATGACTGAATTTTGACTACTACTCTAGTAGTGCAATTATAACTGCTGCAGCGACTACTACTACAACAACTACTTCTACTGGAAACAAGGTCAGACAATGCGTACAAGCATTTCGAGTGTCAAGGTTACATTACACTAAATCATTTTGTATCCTTCCGTGGTTCGAAAGTAGTGCCTAATTCTAAAGAGTTCCTTTTCTCTTCGGTATTAAAAGCAATTTAACGATCGCACCCATGCTTTTTTTATTATTTCCTGCATCCTGTGTGTGTCTGCAACATTTTAACGCATTTCATTGGGGATTACGTTGAAAGATCACTGTTTGGGGTGCGTTTATTGAAGTACGGGGCTTTTGTCGAAATTTCACTTTCCCGAGGGTGCTTGCCTTTGGGCGAATTTTACTTTTCTTAGAAGTTGCGAGACCATATATTTTTGACTGCATTTATTGAAAGAGGACAAATTTATCTTCAAAATGATACCAGTCTTGATATATAGGAGATACAAGAAAAATGCTTTGAAAGTTTGAAAGTTTTATAATGAGACCCTATGTGAAATGGAATTAGTGTAATATAACCTCAAAACAAACCGTGAGTGATATTTAGTGAAATAAAAATATCCTTTGCCTTGGAAGTCATGTAGAATAATTGATTGATAAAAAGGTAAACTTTTAATATTTGAATAAGTTTTCTTTACGTAAGACGCAAATTTTCTGTTTACTGCATTCTTCCTATAATTAGGCAATTAACTGTATCGGGTGGGGTAGTGACTTTTTTTTAAACTTTGCAAAAGGCTGAACATGTTTCCGTAAGAACATTTGTATGTCAAACTTATCATGAACATATTTTTTAAAGGTTTGGATTCTTTATAATTTAAATTCTATTGGTGATTTGCTGACATGTGAAATGTTATTCAATACTAGGATAAATTTCGGACTGTCTAGTAACGGAAACATCATTGAAATATTGAACCAAATGGCAAGCATGATAAGTAGAGGACAGTGATCTACTGTTAAAAATATATATAATTAAATGACAAGCAACACTGGATTTTGTGTGCTCCAAAGCAATTGTCTGTAACTGTTAGTGTTCTTGGTCCAATGCACCTAAGAAAAGGCAACACACCGTCACAGAGGGTGATGGAGGTTTCGTCACAATGCAGTTTCATCACACTGATTTTATGAAGGAGGGCAGTAGGGGTTTCGTCACACTGATATATTATATAGAATAAAATGATATTGTTATTGAATATGATTTTGTTAATAAATGTATTGGGATATACAGTGCTTTCCACAGGATTTTCGTCCCCTCCCGACGTTGATTTTTTCTTTAATTTAACGTGTCAATTGACGTTCTGTGGTGCGTTATAACTCAAAGAAAAACAGCGTCAAAAGATGTCATTTGGTGCGCTATGACTTGCCAAGAAAATTCCCCAGTCATTAAAAATATATATATTGTTTGTTTTCAAACTTTTTTTAAACATAGCTAGTAAAATCCCGACTCGAAAGATTCCCCAATACATCCATTTCAACCCGACTCTATTACTGGATACTTACTTCTTTCCAAGTTTCTATTTATGACCCGAAAATCCTGTTTATTCCGTTTTTATAAATCACTTTCTGGTAAATATTTATGATAAAAGCTCTCAACTATTTCTTTAACACAAATCTTTTTTCTATAGTATCAAATAAATTGTATGTGACTATTTATAGATTTGATGAAATATTGCCTCTGAACATGCATCATTTTCCTGACGTGTTGTGTGCTTGTTAAAACGCTCAATACACGCACACTTTCTATGCAAATGATGCGACGTTGTACATGCTGCATAATTTTCGTGATTTTTTTTTGAGAAAAAGATTCGACAAAAAATAAATTTGCACTGCTAATTTGAAGCAAGAATATTTCAACGTTGTGGTAACATTGACATTAGGAAGTGTGTTTCGGATTAAAAACGCATTTACCTATGGGAATGGGTTTCGGATTACAAATTAAATTATTCCCATTTGAGATTTCAACAAATATTAACAGTTGCGTTATGAATCAACGATAATTTGTTTAAACATTTTACGAGTCGAATAAATGTTTTGACGGAATTATGCATGAAATTCACGTTGTCTAAGAGGATTACGGCTGGTTGCCATCATCAGTCTTCTAAGTAACTGGCTAAGATTTCTGTGGCAATTACATGTACGTCACAAGTCGTCTTCATGATTTAACTGCAGGTATTGCCTGCCTACTGCTGTCGCTCATACAAAGCGTGCGCTCGCATTGGCCAATATTGATTTTCTGATACTGCGACGCTCCGCCTTTAGGCGGGCTTTAGTTGGGTAAAGCGACAAAAGATCGTAAACCGACTTTCAAAATTTTCGGCGAAGTCGATATCGCTTTGATCTTAAGCTGCAATAACTGTCAGAATACACTGATTGGAAAATTGACGGCGCCCTGCGGACTCTGATTTCGAAATTCAAGCGCCCCGCTGAGGGACCGTTAAATTGCCTGTGGAAAGCACTGATATATCCGTGTTTATGTTATTTTTGAGTGTTATTGAGTTGAGTATTGTAACAAATGATGGTTTTAATTGTGTATATAATTGAAATGATTTATGTTTGACTTATGTTAAACAGCATGCTGTTTGTCATAAATGAATCGTATTTGTTTTAGTAGTAGTAAGTACCAGCTAAAACTGTAAAATATTGTCAGTGTAATTTTATATTTAAGAAAAAAATATATTCACATGGAACAGGCAATAATGTCTATGATTTTATTAAAAATGCTTTTAAAAGCAGGGCTCAACATTTACGGTTGTCTGATTGCCCCTGGCAAGTAAAAGTTGGCTTTAGCTTTAACTTTACAAATAACTGTAAGTCTGTGTTTGCTGACTAAGACGTGGAGGAGAATTACTAATTATTTCATTAATAATCAAACATTGGCACAAATCTACATTTAGACTTTAATTAGACTTAAATTGCTGTAATCATTTTGTTAAATGTGCAAAAAAAATAAAAAAATCTGGTGTATCATTTTTATCTTTATTAAAAAATATGAGGTTTACAGTTAATGTGATGTTTAATGTTTGGGCAAGTGGCTTTACATTCAGGGCAAGTCGATTTTTTAATTACTTGCCCGGCAGTGCAAGTTGGTTTTAAGGTAAATGTTGAGCCCTGAAAAGTACCCTTTTTTGTCTTTATTGTTGATTTTATCCGTAAAACTATAACACTTGCATAACACTTTGCATATTATCCTTTTTCTATCACAACATTCACTTTCTCTGGTCGCGTTATATATAAATAAAACACATACTTGTGGAGCAAATGAAAACACGTCAACACCCTATCAACTACCAATCTACAATCGTAAGATATTCCAAGGACTGATGACTTGATAATGCAAACATATTAATTTGTGCATTGCAAACAATCAATTAGCGGCACATGCCATTAATTGCCATCAATTAAAGAAGTTGGCTTGAATTGGCAGCGTGGATTATACACACTGTGTGTATTTATACATACAGAGTAAATAGCGTCTGTTTAACAAGAGTATATAATAGGGGAGTTGTTTCATTGCAGCCACAAATCCAATCATGGCTTCAGAATATCCATGTATACACTGTGAACGTAACATTAATGACGGTGATAGCGCAATATCGTGTGATCAATGCGAACAATGGCAACATCTGTCTTGTGACACAGGAATCAGTCTAAGACAGTATCGTAAAATGATAAAGCTTAAGGGTGTTGTAGACTAGCCAAATGAAAATGTCGCGAATGCAGCACGCGCTTGCCCGTGTGCATAGAAGGAAATTCAAGGAAATCCACGGAACACTATTCAACACCTGAGACAAATATGAGGACGATAAAATCACCACCACGCAACTACTGAGGCAATGTAGCAATATCGCAGGCCATGGGCCGGATTCAACACACGACCCAATCCGCAACGAAGATGTCTGAATTAGGAACATGGACATTTTAAAGCTGCAACAATTCACCAACAGCTGGATTCCATTTGATTTCGATTTCAGACACTCCGATTCTGATTTTTTCGATTCGATTCATCTTCAAACCTAGTTTTATCATATATTCACTCTTCTGCCTCAAAATAAACATTTCTGTTCAAATGTGTCGCATACCTAGATATCTTAGGCATTTATAAAATTGTGTGTTTGTTTGATATAGTTTGGTTGGTTCAACAGTGTTTTAAAAACTGTTAAAAGTGTGTTAAATTAACATTTGTAAGAAATTATTGCAAGAAACTGCCAATTGTCTTTCAAACTATTTCAATATTTCAATACAACACATAAATAAGAATAGCAAATTAGGACTCAATTTTAATATAAAAAACTTCTGACTAGAAGATTGTGTTGAATACACAATAATGTAAAATTAAAAAAATAATCATAAGAACATCTGGAATCAGTGGAGTGATATTATACTTATATCCAAAACCGCTACAAGCATGTCTACCAATGTGCCATGACAGCATCACCTGTTACCTGTAGGACAAAGCACATTCTCTAATAAACTTAACAAATTCCCAACAGAAACAGAACTGCTTTTCTGGCTGGCGACTTGAGTAGTTGCACTTGTGCTACCTCTTAGTCTTGCTAAATCAACGTTATGTTTCATCCGTGAAGCCCAGTTTACACTTTGCTTTATCGGGAGGGCTACCATCCCGAAACCCAAAATACTGCCACTTTTTTTATTTAAGCTTCTTAGGCGCATCTGATAATTTCAATTTGTCGGCCACAACTTTTTAGCCATTTTGACGCTTTTTCCGATAGTAGACCGTAACGCGCTTATTGATTGGATGACTAAAGTAATAAGCAGCCAATCGCGCGCGTCGTAATTACAGGTAAAGATAAAACCTACATCTTTCCGTATCAAATAGTCATAATACAGCGAGCTTTACGTATCTATGTATATATATGTCTATATGTTAAAGAATCGAATCAAATTTGGTAGGTTTGGTATCGTAATCGAATCGACGCATTTCAAACCGATTTTCGATGCATCGGATTGAATCGTTGCAGCTCTAGGACATATAACAGACAGAAGTCTGACTGTAGTGTTTAATGTTGTGTACATAATTCAATGTATATGAAATGATTTCCGTGTATGTTGTATTATTGAGTAGAGTTGTATTTTAATATATTGTGTAATATTGTGTTGTATTGGATTATGTCTTTAGGTTTTATATGTGGTGTAATATTGTTTGCAAATAAATGGATTTGTTGTGCAAAGGTAAATATATGAGTCCATGAATTGTGTATTAAAAGTCTCTCCTGGAAGTGACCCAGCCCCATTCACCAAAGAGGGAAAATACTGGTCAGGATTATAAGTGAGCTTTGAGCTATTATGTTATGTTTATGTTTTCATATTATGTTTTCTCCTATGCCCTCTTTCAAAAAAGCACTATGTAGGAAACACAATATTAGTCCGCCTTTTGTATTGCCATATTTCCTGTCTTAGCCATAACTTTGCATTATATAAAGATGAATGTTTAAATAACTTGCCCCATCATAAGACTATGTTCGTGTGTAAAAATCATCTCCCTTTCTCAAAGGTCAAAGTTCAAAATTGGCAATAAACAGCTTGAACATAATTGTTTTTGGCAAAACTTTGCCATCATATATCAGGGTTTTTTCAGCACTGTCTGCGCCTCCGGGAAACGGAGGCATTCCCAAAGCAAACGGACCCGTTCCCAATCAACTTTTCATTGCATTTTTCCCAATTCCAAAAAATAATATCTTCCAAAATCGTAAAAAGTAAACATAATTTATATCGAAAGAGTGACTTCCCTTCGTTCGCGACTCAATAAAGCCTTAGTGACACAGATTTTTTGGTGTATTTGCCGGATGCATTTACTCTAAGCGATGACGTTCGAACTGTTCCTTATAATACAAGAGTATATAGAGCCGCACAATATACATTCTATACCATATCTGTAGACGCTTATTTTCAATCATGGCTTCGCACAATAGTAAATATTACATTAAAAAACACAAAAAAAAGACGCTAAAGGATGTGTAACGATATCATCAATGTTTTCGAAACGCTCAGAATCTTCCGAAATTACTGCCGCGAGTAACCCTGAACAGACAGGCTCGGACGATACGCAGCAAAATGTAAAAGCAACAGAAGTAATGCCAGGGCCGTCAATCACAAAATCGGCAACTGAATGCTCAGAGCCTTGTAAGAAAGTTGTAGTTCAATCGTCATTTAATACATTAAAGTATGAAATGAAATACCCATGGCTCTATTTTAGCTCGGCCAAAAATGTTGCTGTAACTTGTGTTTGGGCAGTGTTTGTTTTGCATGTGTTGATATAAAGAAAATTGTTAAACCACAGACTGATTTAAGCATGATTAATTCAATTTTTTTCCCCAAAATGAGCCGTTTTACGAAACAAAAATTCCCAAAATGGGCAATTTTGTCGATACAAAATTCACAATTTGGTCAGACTCCTTTTCCCAAAGTAGGCAGAAAAAACCCTGTGTATTGATGGTTTTTAGAATGACTTGGCACAAATGTAAACCATGATAAGATTGCATGTCCTAAAGAACACCCAGCCCCTAACTTAATGGTCAGGATCACACATATAGGTCAAATGTAACATTTGACCTTAAAATTGTTTGAAAATTCCTGTTTCAGCCACAAATTCAAACATTTTGATGGATTAAACAAAATGGGCGCACATCATCACAAGGACATCATCAAGATGTATATGATGTTACACTTGTGTCCCTACCCTAAAGGGCATGGTCACACTCAGAGTTTGAAGGTCAAATTTCACCACACAAAAGCTTGTCTGTATTTCATTAACCATGTTATTTTAAAAAAATGCACAGCCAATATAATTTTGCATTTAAAGCAAAAAGGTTTTAAAATTAAGAGGAAAGCCATAAACATGTTCACTAATTTTGGTGAAGTACTTACCTGTACAAAAAATAACAACGGCTGATATGCCTCAATTATTTTCACAATCCATATGAGAATTTTACTTGCTTCTGCTTTATTGTCTGATTAAGTTTTACAAGCATTAGAAATAAAAAGGAAGAATGGCCGTGCATTTAAAACAGATCCACCATAGAATTAGTTTTTTTTATGAATGTTTTATAAACAATTCTATACTATAAGTCTTTAGGACTGTTAAAGACCTATCAAATATGCATAAGTTCTATTATGAAACTTGTATCATTCTTAATTTAAGAAAACTATCACTAAACTTTTGATTGAAGAACCTTCAAACATATTCTTTAATTTCATTTTAAATCAAGTAAAACAAATATACTTTATAATTTTGATGCTAATAGGCCTCCCTGTCAAACGTTATAGACTATACCTAATAGAATGAATCAGTTTTCTGGTTGATGATTCTTAGTTTCCCAGGAATAAATGAGTTTTATGATGTTGAAATTAGCTTCAGGTGTGGAGAGAATTATCTTGTATTACTCTGTTATAGTATGGCTTTTCTATTCAAAATCTGGCAGAGTGCAGTGTGATGCTCCTCTTTCTAAATGCAAGTTACAGACAGGTGCACAAATATGTTAACATCATTACAAATGATGTGGGCTTTCATATGTATATATTTACATTAATACTCCCAACATTTTCTAAAGAGATTTGAATGTTGTTTATTATAAATGTAAAGTAGTGAATTAATAGTACATGTATCTGTGCATGATTAACACATATTAGCTTGACTTTAACCTAAAATGTTGGCAAAGGTGAGAGCGTATTCATCTTGTAACCCTTAACAGCTTAGATGCGTATTTTGATGCATTTGTAGTCAGTCTCTCAGAAAGTTAAATTTACTTAAAGACCTTTCTTACTGGATTCAAGTTTTGAAGGCTTCATTTCCAACCCTTAGAAACTAAAAAGCAGCAAACAGCATAAAACCAGAACAGACTGAGTTACTCGAAAGCTGTTCTTGTTTTATGCTGTTTGCACATAGCCATTTTCACTTTGCTTCTGAGTGGGAAAGGGTAAACGGCTGGTTAAAGTTATAAGTCTTTCTGTCCAGGTCAGTGGTTGTTTATGTTTGCTACTCATCAGTATCTAAGGGTTGGAAAAGAAAGAAAGGACTTTAACTAAAGTTAACTTTGGGAGGGAATGCAAATGTGTCAAAATACGTATCTAAGTGGTAAAGGGTTAAGCAGGAGTATGCCCCCTTTTCTAGCTGACATACAGACTTTGCATGGGTTGCATTTGGCGCCAGATTGGTCAAGGTCAAGCTAACTGTTGCTAAAAGAAGAAAAAAATGTGCTCAATTTTGTTTCAATTTGGATAGAGGAATTGTGCCATATATATATATATATATATATATATATATATATATATATATATATATATATATATATATATATATATATACATGTATATATAATATAAATACTTCAGATATTCATCTTTAAAAATGTATTTGTGGTAATTATATCATCTAGATGTACATTGTACTATAAAAAAAAGTAAATTTGTATTTCAATAAGAGAATTATTTCACAGTCAAATGATAAATAACTGATTAATCCTCTAGCTAGGCTAAGTACTCATCCCTTCAATGAAGTGGGGATATCTTTCTTGCATCTGCCTATCTCTCTGTCAGTTGGATACACTATTTAGGAAATCTTTTAACAGTTGATCACTATATTTACTACTAAACATTGGGAGAAAACATGTTTTAGAAAAACATCTTTTGTTTCAACCTTAGCAAGAATTTAGTGTTTGTGCATATTTTCAACTTAGCTTTAACAGTATGTGTGTCACTTTCAACCTTAGCTGTAGTAGTGTATGTGCTAATATCAACCTCAGCTCTAATAGTGTGTGTGCTATTATCATCCTCAGCTCTAATAGTGTGTGTGCTATTATCATCCTCAGCTCTAATAGTGTGTGTGCTATTATCATCCTCAGCTCTAATAGTGTGTGTGTGTGTGTGCCATTATCAACCTTAGCTCTTATAGTGTGTGTGTGCCATTATCAACATCAGCTCTACTAGTGCGTGTGTGTGTGCTATTATCATATACAGCTCTAATACTGTGTGTGCTATTATCAACCTCGGCTCTTACAGTGTTTATGCTATTATCATCATCCGATCCAAAAGTGTGTGTGCTTTTGTCATACTCTGCTATAATACTGTGTGTGCTATTATCATCCTCATTTGTAATAGTGTGTGTTCTATTATCATCATCAGTTCTAATAGTGTATGTGCTATTATCATCCTTAACTCTAATTGCGCGTGTGTGTTTTTATCATCCTCAACTCTAATAGTGTGTGTGCTATTATCATTCTCAGCTCTTACAGTGTTTGTGCTATTACATTTGTATCATCCTCAGCTTTAATAGTGTTCTATTTTCAGCCTCTTGTTGACTGGGAGGGGCACAGTGCACGTGCAAGCATGACGGAGCTACAAGCCACCCTGGAGTTTTCTGTGGAACTCAACAAGTTCTACAATGTAGACCTCTTCCAGCGCGGGTTTGTGATAAGTTAATAATGAGTTGCACTCTGTGAAAAGGGGGTTAAATGCATGTGCATCAAGTGTCATCCCAGACTAGCCTGTGCTAGTTTAAAGAACGTTTTTCTTAGCAAAAATCCAGTTAATGAGGAAATTGTTGTCCCTAATTGGCCTGTACAGACTTAACAGACTAATCTGTGACCACACTTAACACGCATGCATTTAACCCCCTTTAAACAGAGGGAGGCTAAAATGTTTCATTTATTGAATAATAATTTGAAAAAATAAATACCGTCTTTATCCTATTAACCGCGCCAGGGCGCGATGCAAATCACTAAGGGGCGCGATTATTTCACCCCCCTTTAGGTATAATACGAGCTAACTTCTAAAATGTGTTTACCGGTATTTGCAAAGTTCCAAGTTCATTGAGCAATCGTAAACATATCACAATTAGTTTTACCTGAATACAACACCCTATTATCATGCGAGATGAAAGGGCCATTGTCGATAAGACCGTAATGAGAACTGTAACAGTACGCGTGACTGAGATAGCAACAGTGTTAATTAGTGGAGATTTATGGTAACTTTAGATACCTCATAAACCAGACCAAAATATTTTCTGGTTGAATTGGGCCTAGCAATAAAATTAATCAGAAGAACATATGCAGATAATTAGACCGGGACGACCACAGGGATCGAACTCCCGGAGTCAGACGATGACGTAGACAGCGAAGATCACTACACAAGCACCCATGTTGAAAGTGACGCCCATTAAGATTTAAATGTGAATTCATTGTGAATATCATGTTAATTAAAATGAAGGAACATTACAATTATTATTATATTTATTTGTCAAAAAACAACAACAAAAAACAACAACTATAGCAACACAATTAATAGATCCTAAATTTAATTTTCAATAAGTTAAGCCCTGCATTGTGTCTACACGAAGTGATTAACAATCTACCCGGTATGTATAAAATGTAAGCCACGTTCTTCGGCCCAGCGTACCGCATATTGAACAACCTGGGTAAATTAGTATTTTTAATGCTTGGTGTAAAAAAAAATCGTACCATGAATTTGACATTTAAAACTGAAAACACCGATACAATAATACAATCGCCTGCATATTGGAGTTTAATCCTAACATCGATATGTTCCAAATATATATGTTATTATTATTATTATTAAAGTTTTTAGCCGGATTTTTTTCGAAAAAATCTCGGCTTATAGATTGATGTTGTCGGGCGGGCGGGGGGGGCGGGCGGGCGGGCGGGGTGGCGGCGTGCTCGAAAATGTTAAAGTTCTTATTTCATGGTATAACTTTGGTATGCTTGGACCTAGAGTCTTCAAACTTGACATGAAGGTTGGCCAGGATTAACAGATGACCACTGGTCATTTCAAGGTCATTCATTTGAAGGTCAAGGTCACTGTGACCTTCAATATAAAAAATGTTAAAGTTGTTATAACTTTGGTATGCTTGGACCTAGAGTCTTGAAACTTGACATGAAGGTTGGCCATAACTAGTTAGTAACCACTGGTCATTTCAAGGTCATTCATTTGAAGGTCAAGGTCACTGTGACCTTGAATGTAAAAATGTTAAAGTTCTTATTTCATGGTATAACTTTGGTATGCTTGGACCTAGAGTCTTCAAACTTGACATGAAGGTTGGCCAGGATTAACAGATGACCACTGGTCATTTCAAGGTCATTCATTTGAAGGTGAAGGTCACTGTGACCTTCAATATAAAAATGTTAAAGTTGTTATAACTTTGGTATGCTTGGACCTAGAGTCTTGAAACTTGACATGAAGGTTGGCCAGAACTAGTAAGTAACCACTGGACATTTCAAGGTCATTCATTTGAAGGTCAAGGTCACTGTGACCTTGAATGTAAAAATGTTAAAGTTGTTATAACTTTGGTATGCTTGGACCTAGAGTCTTGAAACTTGACATGAAGGTTGGCCAGAACTAGTAAGTAACCACTGGACATTTCAAGGTCATTCATTTGAAGGTCAAGGTCACTGTGACCTTGAATGTAAAAATGTTAAAGTTCTTATTTCATGTTATAACTTTGGTATGCTTGTACCTGACCTTGAATGTAAAAATGTTAAAGTTCTTATTTCATGGTATAACTTTGGTATGCTTGGACCTAGAGTCTTCAAACTTGACATGAAGGTTGGCCAGGATTAACAGATGACCACTGGTCATTTCAAGGTCATTCATTTGAAGGTGAAGGTCACTGTGACCTTCAATATAAAAATGTTAAAGTTGTTATAACTTTGGTATGCTTGGACCTAGAGTCTTGAAACTTGACATGAAGGTTGGCCAGAACTAGTAAGTAACCACTGGACATTTCAAGGTCATTCATTTGAAGGTCAAGGTCACTGTGACCTTGAATGTAAAAATGTTAAAGTTGTTATAACTTTGGTATGCTTGGACCTAGAGTCTTGAAACTTGACATGAAGGTTGGCCAGAACTAGTAAGTAACCACTGGACATTTCAAGGTCATTCATTTGAAGGTCAAGGTCACCTTCATGTCAAGTTTGAAGACTCTAGGTCCAAGCATACCAAAGTTATACCATGAAATAAGAACTTTAACATTTTTACATTCAAGGTCAGGTACAAGCATACCAAAGTTATAACATGAAATAAGAACTTTAACATTTTTACATTCAAGGTCACAGTGACCTTGACCTTCAAATGAATGACCTTGAAATGTCCAGTGGTTACTTACTAGTTCTGGCCAACCTTCATGTCAAGTTTCAAGACTCTAGGTCCAAGCATACCAAAGTTATAACAACTTTAACATTTTTACATTCAAGGTCACAGTGACCTTGACCTTCAAATGAATGACCTTGAAATGTCCAGTGGTTACTTACTAGTTCTGGCCAACCTTCATGTCAAGTTTCAAGACTCTAGGTCCAAGCATACCAAAGTTATAACAACTTTAACATTTTTATATTGAAGGTCACAGTGACCTTCACCTTCAAATGAATGACCTTGAAATGACCAGTGGTCATCTGTTAATCCTGGCCAACCTTCATGTCAAGTTTGAAGACTCTAGGTCCAAGCATACCAAAGTTATACCATGAAATAAGAACTTTAACATTTTTACATTCAAGGTCACAGTGACCTTGACCTTCAAATGAATGACCTTGAAATGACCAGTGGTTACTAACTAGTTATGGCCAACCTTCATGTCAAGTTTCAAGACTCTAGGTCCAATTGTTTACATGAATGCGTTACACATAAAATTCTAGGAACAAAACATGGGCTTATTTAATAAAGTAATTCTGATGTATTTCACATTTCCTTAAGCAGCATAAAAAATGTGTTTTATGCACTAGTTTAAATTTGTAAGAAAAGTTGTTTTAAAAAGTTATTTAAAGAAAAGCACTACATTATGATGAACTACATACCAGTGTGTTTACATCCATTAACGTTCAATTGTGAACCCCACAAAGTAATCAGAATCAGATCCTGCACCCTGACCCTTGGAAATGTCAAAGCAAAGAATTGGGTGTGAATTAAGAATTAATCACAAAACAAACTACCGTCTTTATCCTAATAAAAGCTCCCTCCCTAATAAACGCGCCCCTGTTGTATAATAAAATGTAGGAGTGATCAAAATAATAGCGCCCCCATTTCTCGGCTTTCAAATGAATGACCTTGAAATGTCCAGTGGTTACTTACTAGTTCTGGCCAACCTTGTAAAACTTCAGAAGTTCATGTCTTTGAGTGGACTGAAGGCTACCCCGCCAAGTGAAACCACAGACTATCATTCAAGCTTGGATCATATTTATGTGTCCAATCTATCTGCTAGAACTGGTGTGATAGAAACCTTTTGGAGTGATCATAAGGCTGTCTGGATTTCTGTGTAGGTATGTGAAAGCAAAACAATAAATAGTATTATTTCATCTAAGTTTATTTTCTTACATTTGATAATGAAATTGATGGAAACTTCAAACAATATGTTACTAATTTGCTAATAAAAAAATTGAGATCAAACTTTCCTAATTGTCAATTCAAGTTCATATTTGTGACCTTAAATGTTATTGTTGTTCATGTATATGCATGCATTCAAAACATAACACAAGGTTTGCTCATGCCTTGAAAAGTACTTACATTTCATTTTGACCTTTGAACAATATTTCAGTAATTTAAGTATTGCATTGACAAAAACACGAAAGGTACTTTCCTGTCATTTAAATCAAAAATCCGGCTTCAATGCGGTCATCTCCGACCGCGGAACTCTTGTATTACTATAAGGTTGTTGCCAATGACATGTACCTTGTTGATAAACAAAAGAATTTTCCGTCAATAAAATGCAATTACTTTACCCCTTCGCAGCCGAGAAATGGGGGCGCTATTATTTTGATCACTCCTACATTTTATTATACAACAGGGGCGCGTTTATTAGGGAGGGAGCTTTTATTAGGATAAAGACGGTAGTTTGTTTTGTGATTAATTCTTAATTCACACCCAATTCTTTGCTTTGACATTTCCAAGGGTCAGGGTGCAGGATCTGATTCTGATTACTTTGTGGGGTTCACAATTGAACGTTAATGGATGTAAACACACTGGTATGTAGTTCATCATAATGTAGTGCTTTTCTTTAAATAACTTTTTAAAACAACTTTTCTTACAAATTTAAACTAGTGCATAAAACACATTTTTTATGCTGCTTAAGGAAATGTGAAATACATCAGAATTACTTTATTAAATAAGCCCATGTTTTGTTCCTAGAATTTTATGTGTAACGCATTCATGTAAACAATTATGCTATACCCAATGTAAAATTTTGCAACTGATTTCAGATGTATTCAATGATTTTATCCTTAAATCTTTTGATATCGGCACAAACTGCAAGAAAAACTGTCTTTCATGCACTAAAAATTATTGCTAATGTTTAAAAAAAAGAAGATATTTGCAAAAATTAAGTTCTTAGCAGTTAGTTAACATTCTGTCCAGTCCGTGTGAAAACTCCTGTGAACCCCTTTTATCTTTGACCCTGAGGGTGCAATCTCAGTTTCAATAATGTTTATTCTTATAGTTGATGTTCTTTTATAAAAGTATTTGGTCATTGAGACAACTACTAAGTTTTAGATTTTTTAAGAACAGCTGTTTCTTTTCAAATTTATAATAATAATATTTAAGCTTTTGTCATTTTCTGTTTTATTATGACAACCCCTCCTCAACAGATACATGTTTTAATTTGAAAAAAACTACCATCTGTCATTATTGTGCTGTGACATCTGTAATGGTACATGTATGTGTTATATGTACATTGAAAAGATGCTGTTCACAATCAGATTTCAGTATACCTTGTTGCAATTTGGGCTACATGTATGTAGCAGGTGATTATAACACAAAAACTATGTGTTGAATCATCATTTTGGTGCCTTATTAAATGAAATTTATGTCATGCAGCAAATAATTTCTATCATAATATCAGGAACGTAAGTTCTGACCTACAGAGCGGCTTTGCTTGCATTTGTTTCAGGTATTATCAGATACGCACAGCCCTTCAAACACCACCGAAAGTACCATCGAAGATAGAAATAACTCTTCAGAAATCACAAGGTAAATATAACCCCATTATATTGTCTTTCTGTTGCTGTGAATTAAGTTCAATTTATGCTTTTATTGAGGTACATTTACAATCTGACTGGTAAGTTTTGTCTCATTACTTTCATTGACTTTCATTGCAAGGACCCAAGGGATTTTACTTTTTTGCTCACCTGATTGCTCAGGTGAGCTTTGTGACCGGTCTTTGTCCGTCCTTCGTTAACATTTGTTCGTAAACACTCTTGAGGCCACATTTATTGTCCGATCTTCATGAAACTTGGTCAGAAGCATCTTCCCAATGAAATCTCGGTTGAGTTCGAAACTGGGTCGTGCTGGGTCAAAAACTAGGTCACTAGGTCAAAAAAAGAGAAAAAACTTGTAAACACTGTAGAAGTCACATTTCATGCCCAATATTCATGTAACTTTGTCAAAATGTTTGTCTTAATGATATGTTGGTTGAGTTCAAAAGTGGTTCCGGTCCGTTGAAAAACATGGCCGCCAGTGGGTGGGGCAGTTTTCCTTATTTGGCTATAGAGAAACCTTGTAAACACCCTGGAAGTAACAATTTTTGCTCAATCAGTGTTTTTTTTCAGTTTTGGGGGAAAGGGGTCGGGTCCCCTGAGGGGGGGGGGGGAATTCACACGTAAAAGGGGAAAACGGGGAAATTTCAATTCAGTACAAAATCAAGTTTTAATAATATAACTCACCATACATAGAGAAAAACATTATTCCAACTCTTTTTTTCATCAACATGTTATGTTCATGTTCAAAGATCAACATTTCTTGGCTTTTCTGTGAATTATTTAAATGAGGCATTGATTAAAATTGAATTACACTTCAGAGAGGGAAATTTTTCAAATATTTGGGGGAAAAATATATACTCTACAGATGGGGGAATGGGGCCGAATAACGCCGAATATTTCATTAAAAAAAACCACTGTCAATCATCATGAAAGTTGGTCAAAACATTGGTTTTATTGATTTCTCAGATGAGTTTGAAAATGGTCCAGATCGGTGAAAAAACATGGCCGCCAGTGGGCGGGGTATTTTTCTCTATTTGTATATAGTGAAAACATGTCAACACTCTAGAAGTCACATTTTTGGCCCAATTTTCATGAAATTTTGTCAGAACTTTTGTTTCCTAGATACGTGCGTTGAGTTGGAAAATGGTTCCGGTCAGTTGAATAACATGGCTGCTGGGGGGGGGGCAGTTTTCTTATATTTATATAGTAAAAAAAAGCTTGTGAACACTCTAGAAGTCACATTTTTTGCCCAATCATCATGAAACTTGGTGAAAAGGTTGGTTTTATATATATCTCAGATGAGTTTGCAAATGGTCCCGATGGGTCAATAAACATGGCTGCCAGGGGGGTGGGGCAGTTTTCCTTATGTGACTATATAGAGAGAAACCTTGTGATCGAACACTATAGAAGTCACATATTTTGCCTAATCATCGTGAAACTTAGTCAATACATTGGTTTTAGTTATTTCTTGGACAAGTTGGAAAATGGCTCAGATCGGTGAAACACACTTTTAAGCTCACCTGATTGATCAGGTGAGTTTTTAGGATTGGTCTTTGTCCGCTGTCCGTTCGTCCACATTTGTTTGTAAACACTCTAGCATTCACATTTCTCATGCATTCTTTATCAAAGTTGCTGAAAGATCTCAGTCAAGTTTGATGATGAGCAAAATCACATAATTAATGCCATAATTATTGCCCTTAGATTGTCCAAATTTTCATTATATTATTCAAAATCCTTGTAAGCAAAGTTTGATGTTTGGTAAGGGGGGTCAACTCAAAATATAGTAGTGCTGCAACAATACGCCAAAAAGCGTATTGCGATATATTGTCAGCTCAAAAACCCGTATTGCAATATATCGCAATATATTGCTTACTTGTACCAAAATTATAACTCGCCAATTACCAGATAATCCCTTATATTCCAGTTTTAAAGCAAATTCTGGTAAATGTTTACTATAAAAATGCTCAAGAATAACACAAAACACAAATATTCACCAATTTTCTTAAATATCAAATACATTTTGGCATTTGTTACTATTTAAAGATGTAATGAAATAACTTCCAATCGGGCGCTTTTTTTCCACTGAACACGCGTAAATTGCCTGACGTGATGTTCCCGTTTTATACAACACAAATACACCCACACTTTGCACGCGACGTTCTACATGTCTGTATAATTTTTGCGCGCTTTCGCTTTTTATTGAGAAAAAGAATAAAGCACTTTTTTTATTGTCGCGTTAGCATTACATTTCGGAAGCATGTTTCCGAAATTCGGATTCGGATGCTCATTTCAGAATCGAACGAAACATTTAGTTGTGCGTAATTAATTTAACGATAATTCGTTTAAAAGCATAGAATGAATGCTCCCATGTAACAACGCTACTCTGTATAATAGACTTTTTAGAATGCCATTTGTACGTAACAATTTATTTTTACAAAATACCGCTTTGTTTTGTTTACCTTGATATCATTATTTTGGATGGCTTTTCTGAACGAAATGTAGATGCATGTTTGTTAAATTTTCGTACCGGTATGACGAAAATCGTATCGCAATACAATATGCGGATTGCGTATTGCGATATATACCGATATACCGGTATATTGTTGCAGCACTAAAATATAGGTCACCATTTCAAATCTTACAAAAACAAAATCACTTCCTACGCCAGAGTTTTGGTTCAATAATGATGAAACTTGACCAGGATGTTTGTCTTGTCAATATCTAGGGCCTGTATTCACCAACCCATTCTTAGACTTAAGAACAAAGAATAGACTTAGAACCAAGAAAAATGAGTCCAACGTATGAATATATTGACTAACACTGGTGATTATGCCATTAACAAAATGTTCTACAAGGTTAATGATGTAGATAGAAGTTGTTAATACCAAGTTTGACTCAAGATTAAAGAAATTTTTGAATATTCTTATTTAAAGAATTTTCATTATTCTTAGACTTAAGTCTAAGAATTGTTTAGTGAATACGAGCCTCTCAGGTGAGCAAACTAGGGCCATCTTGGCCCTCTTGTTAAGTTTTTTGCAATGTTTTGTTGTATTTCAAGTGTTGAGAGTGAATTTTTTGTTTCTGTTAAACATTTCTTTATTCAGGGCTTTTTTTCTTTTTAAGCTAGGGCCTCATATAGACCCTTTCCCAAAAGCTTAAGGCTCCTTCCCCTGAGAATATTTCTTTTAAATGATGCAATTTTCCCCAAGTTTCAAGCTTACTTTGGGACAATATCTTCCCCTTTTTCAGTTTTGTCAATAATGATTTTTCCCCAAATCAAGAAAAAAAACTGCTTTATTAGATGCAAGGGTTTCAGCTCATCGCTGGATTTATTGTTCTGTCTTGTATAAGCAAAAGTTGACATGCCTAAACAAATGGGAAATGGTATGTTAAAACAGAGTTTTTCTTAAGATGAAATCTAGAGTTTTTAATATTTTGCATATTTTACATGTAATATTATTTTATATACCCGTAAGGTATTTCAATAGATTTTGAAAACCCAAAGTAAAATTACCAAATGCTTGAACTTTTTAGTGGTCAAAATTCTCATATCAGGAGTTTCATTTTGTTTCTGCATATTTCACCCCCTTGGTGCAGAAAGGTACCATGTGACATTGAAATTAGAAGGCACATGGTACCTTTTTACACCAATGGGGTGAATTTTGTTAAAATTGCCTGCACCTGTTGTTTTCATAAGCTTGTGTGAAATACAATGCAGATATAGAAATTGTATGATATAAAATATAGTTTGGGACTAGCTTCTTGAAACAATTGCAGCAAACTCATGCAATACAGATTATTTGCAGGAGTAAACATTTCAAAATGCTTGCATCAAAAAGCAGGATTCTCACAGCTTCAATTGAAATTTTTGCTATGTCTCACTTGGAAATCAAGCCTCAATGTCAAAGTACCCATTTCACAAGTATCTGCTGGCTATAGATTGCATATGTCACCTTGTACTTTTTTCCTAGTATCTTAACCAAAATAATGGGTGATATGTTTGTCTCCAGATTATTGTGTCATTTTTTCTGTTTATGAAGTAGGTCAGCTTTCAAGAAAAAAAGCTAAACAGGCTCTTTTCCACTGAAAATCTGGCATCAAGAATTAAGATGTGTTACAATTATGAAGTGTGCATTTTACATATGTTTTACTTGTATCTTGGCTCTTCATTGTATATTTAATTTACAGTGAGTATTTATGTTAAGGAAAGGATTTTAGCCTCACTTTGGGAAAATGGGGCTTACCTCTTACAGTGCTGGAACCGAATTTTAAAGACCTTTGCAAACAGTTTGGATCCAGATGAGACGCCACAGAACGTGGCGTCTCATCAGGATCCAAACTGTTTGCTATTCTGATAGTGTTCTTTGAAAAACATCAAAGAAAATGCTAATTTTAGAAATTCAGCAGACAACATTTTAGCAGACGACATATTTCCCAGCATGCAATGGGTCTTAATGCATGTGTCTGTAAATGTTGTCCATGATTAGCCTGTGCAGTACGCTTAAGCTAATCAGGGATATCACTTTTTGGCTTAACTGGATTTTTTGCTAAAGAGATACTTCCTTTCAACAACAAAAAAACACCAAACAAGCATAAAGTGTCATCCACCTCTTATTAGCCTGTGCAGACTTCACAGGCTGATCTAGGATGTTACTTTATATACTTGAAGTAAGCCAGGTTTTCCTAGTGCGTATCTCATTAATATGATATTGTTTATTCGAGTTGTTAAACACACATGTTTTCATGGCATGAATTTTGTTTCTACATTTAGTTGAATACCCAAAGTAAGGGAATTTCTTTCCCTTTTCTTGATTTTCCAGTTACCTTTGTTCTATCTAGATCTATATATTGGTATGTTTATTTTCATTCTGAAAGAATTTGTGAGCGTCTGAGCGACCTCTAGCCATTCTGGACCTTTTATTTAACATATGATTTCTGTGTACCAGATTTTACAGCCACTTTTGAAAACACTTCAACAATCTGTAAATTTCTTTCTAAAACATGTATGATCTTTTGTAGCTAGCAAGTACATAACGTATTTTGTTGCTAAGATAAAGTGTCCAATCAATTAACAGATACAATCAAGGAAACCTTTAATGATCAGCCTACATTTATCCAATGGTGTTTACAGTATGGTCACCATGATTAGAACATATTGGAAATTATGTTTTGTGAAATAAAAGCTTGATCAATGTTCTTGATAGTTAATGAAAACTGTGCTTGCTAGATGCATTGAAGCTTGATGCAATTTAAGTGCTTCTATTTGCCGGCTGTAGGCAGCAAATGGACAGAATGTCTTTTACATAATCATTGATGTTACTTGATACAGTTTTGAGATAAACATTGCAATATTGTTCTCATCAGCAAGAAATTATTAAAAGTGAGCCTCTCTTTGTGAAAAGGGGGTGTAATGCATGTGTGTAAAGTGTCATCCCAGATTAGCCTGTGCAGCCTGTGTCAGATGCAACTATTACCACTATTATTGTATTGTTTGTTTAAAGAATGGCTCTTCTTGACAAAAATAAAAATCCAGTTTAGGCAGTAAGTGCCGTCCCAGACTAGCCTGTGCAGACTGCACAGGCTAATCTGGAAAGACAGTTTATTCACACGCATTTAACCCTGTTTTCAAAGAGCATGACTCATATGTTTATGTACGTCACATTCCGGGAGGCATATTCGATTTGCCCAGTCTTTGTTTTTTCTTCTGTCTGTTAAACCAAAATAACATGTTTCCTATGACATCATAATCCATTCCATTGTATTTAGACTTATTTTAAATAAACCAATGAATTAATGCCGACAATCCTTCCTCTGGGGACATATGAGTTTATTGAATGCAGCATCTTGTAACATTTACTATCATGGTTGTTTTTTGTTTTCTGGAAAGGTTTCCTTAAAACTTAGTTATTACATGTTAGTGTTTTTCCCAGGAGGGCAAAGGGGCATGGCGCATTACTTTCAAAAAGGGCATTTTAGCGCGCCGTTTAGGCAAAAAAGGGCAAAAACGTTCCGTGAATACCTGAATTATGGAGAAACATGTAATCGCATCAGAGGCCGTTGTGGAAAAAAACACAAAATATAAACAAGCACATTTTATGGTAATTGATGTATTTAACTTACTTTAATTTATATTAATATATTTACCCTGCAATGTACATTTAAGTTCCATGCTGTTTCAATACACTGTACAGCACGACAAACATAATAAAGCAATATATGCATATGAATCTGATTATACACAGATGCACTAACATATAAATGAAACCATGTTTGTCTTATCCCATTTTCTAACGATAAGCTTGTAAGATGTTTAACATTGCAAGTTAACTGATCGCTAACAATATGCAAACACTCCTTTCCATGACATACATCCATTGATTAGATTACAAATAAATATGTTGTAACTATCTAAAACATTTTTATGGATTGATGATTATCACAGACGTTGCATTAATTTCGTATGATCTCCAGCGTTAATTCGATCGTTTACGACGTTATTTGCCGAGTCACAGTTTAATTCTGTATGTCCGCCATCTTGTTTAAATGATGTTAGCGACAGGTGCGCATAGCAACGTTAAATCGTATAATACATCCGTCTATTAAGCAATTCGCATTTTTTTATTAGTAAACATCTCAGTAATTATTTCAATAATTAATTATCTTGAAAATGATAACAATACAGAATTAATTGGTTTGTGTTTTTAAATGTAAATATGCGTAAAAATATATGTTTTGATATAACTGAATTATGCATGAAATGCACAATTTCCACGAGGATAACATCAAGTTTTTCATCAATAGTGTCCGAAGTAATACTGTAGGTTTCCACGTATAGCGCGCTCCCGTGTATAGCGCGCAGGCTGTTTTTTAAATGCAAAAATGGAGAAAAAAATATTCAAAGACAATAAAACCACCAAATCGGACCGAAAATGGCCGCCATTTTACTATTGCACAATCCAATAATCCGGGGCTTTAAGAAGCTTACAGCGATTTTCCTTGTCCAATTGGGAAAAGTACCCGTACCGGTCCAATTGGGAAAAATTGAGTCGTGAAAACCTCAAAATTGGGAAAAATCGAGTCGTGAAATCCTTAATTTGGGAAAATCGCGTCGTGAAGTTTGGGTCTTATTGAATACATCGTACAGTTCATACTTAATTGAACATACACATAAAAATAATCATTTGCAGGCATGCCTTAATGACCATTAAGTAATAAAGTTGAAATAAATAACAAAATATTATAAAGAACACACAAAATCAATTACAAGTTGTTTTAATCTCTTGTAAAGCAATGTCTCTGTCTTTCATTTTTTTGAAAATTTCAACAATCTTTGATGTTTGATCATCTATCAGTTGCTGGCATCCCTCTCTGCACAGCATCATTAGTGCTGTCAATGTGTCATGTGATAGACAGTTCCAATTGTTTGTGCAAAGATTGTTCATTAGACTGAACACCCTTTCCACAGAGGCAAGGTTACAAACCGACGTAAAACAATACGCTGGCTGCCTGACAAAAGAACCGGAAACAGTAACGACTCTATTGATTGCACGCGCTGAATAATAAAACCCGAAATTAATCGAGCGCGTGTTTACACACAACTATACGATTTTCTTTGTTCGCTCGCCGAAAGTTGGGTTTTGTTACGAAACTTTCGGTCGTTTTGAGAAAAAATTCGGACGCCGATTGGGATTTTTTCAGATGCCGATTGGGAATTTTTGCTTGATTGGGAAAGTACCGTTTACCGGTACTTTATAAAGAAGGAGGAAAATCGCTGGCTTAATTAAGCATTCAAAATAGGAAGCGTCATTATGATTAGGAGCATGGGTTGCATAGCACTATACTTTTCTGACAATTTTGTAATTTTCTAGCAAAAGATTAACAGTCCACGTGCATTTCGTGAAAAACGTGAGAAAATAAGAATTAGTGTACATCGTGTGATTTTTCCGCGGGGAAAGCATGGGCATTACCGGTAAACTTGAATGTCGCATGGGAGACAAGGATACAGTTGTTGAGGAACACCACTGTTGAACGTTCAATATTTATACACACAAAATGCAATTGCATATCTTCACGTTCTCAAGTGTCAATTAGTGTCTCAAATGTCAATAAGCGTCTTAACAAAACGTGGCACATATTACTCAATAACATCTGCCAATTACGAAGTGCAAAATGACCCCCTTTCACACCTACTGTTACCCGCAAAAAAGACCTTGTTCGCACCTACCCTTGCCTGCTCTCCGGAATGTCAACAACAATCCCCATCGGAATTCATCAATAAAGAAGTGTAAAAACACAAACAAAAAATGTCCGCAAGTTTATTCAAACAAATTTATTTTTGACCAAAACTTCTTCTACCGCATTCATATCTACCAGTAGCGACTTCTTGTTGGTTTGACAATGGCCCCTCAGTCTGTACGATGATAGGGTGGTAGTTTTCTGGAAAAAAACATGGCGGCCATTTTGATTATTTACGAGTACACAACATATTTTTTACCAATTTAGCAGCCAGAATAGCGTTGTATCCATGTATAGCGCGCACCAGCTTTTTAATTTGAATTTTGGAGGTAAAACACTGCGCGCTATACGTGGAAACCTACGGTAGTCTACGATTTTATCGTGGAGGAGTACACATTATCGACCGATTACCGGTAGTGCGCTTGGTACAACATAGCCTCTGACATTATCGATTGATATTGACACGGGGTTATTCACGCATGACTAATTCACAACAGCACGAATCTTCGCTGCCTTGGGGCCATAATCTGATACTAAGTCAGCTTATAAGTTTGGTCAAGGGGCAATTAAGATGTTATCAATATGGGCCGAAAACAGCGGGTACTCATGAAAGGGCAGGGCGGTGGTCTTTGGAAAGGGCAGCGTGGCGCTAAATGGCCTTGAAAGGGGGCAGTTTAGCGCAACAAAAAAAGGGCATGGCGCCGCGCTACGCTAATACAGCGTGAGAAAAACACTACATGTAATTAAAATTAATTGTTTAACTTATAATGGCAATTTTAAATATTAAAATATGAAAACTTCATGTCGTGTAGAGCACATAGACGTTTTGAAAAGTAAGACATGAATTATGATTGTGCATTAGTATAGGGTCAATATGTTATTATTATATGCCCATTTTGAAAACAAGTCTTGAGAATGCAGCAGTTATTTATTGCTTTATATTTAACAAAATGTGCCTTTTGGATTGGGAAAAATTGTGCCATAAACCATGATATTGGGAAAAATGAAACGTTATTAATATTATTATGAATAACAGTATTGCAATTGTTTATAATTGCATTTTGAACTGCATTTTAAAATTTATTATAAATTGCAACAGAATTATATTGCTGTATAATAACCTTAATTAACCGATTATTAAATTTGTTGGAAAAGTTTTGCATCTTTGTTTGGAAATTCTGTCAGATTTTTTGTGAAAAAATTACTTTTTTTCCATTGGAAAACAGCCTGTAAAAGGCTGTAAATTTAGGCAAAAATTCCCTGTGCAAGATCAGATATACTAAGCAGCCATGCCAATGCTCAGTCTTTGTCTATGGCTTATCAAGAACTAAAGCATGCTGGAATTTTTCGGATAAATACAAATGCTATCTTCAGCTTGATGCTTAATTATTTTGCAGATATTGGTTATAATAAAGCGCGACCCTACTTCAAAGGTACCTTGACTTGTCGTGATTATTAACTCTTGGAGAACGGAAATTGTGTTTGAAATGGATTATAATGCATTTCTTTACTAATATCAAGATAAACATGATGGACATTGTTGAATGTTCTCTGTATTGGAAAAACTTTGGCATGTTTATTAAGTACTTATCAGTAATCCCAAATTCATATGTTGAACAGTTTGTTGAAATTATAATATTAGAAATAACTGCTTACAATGTGCATTAAAGTCCATCTTGTGGGTTTAACGATAATAAGATTTAACCCTTTTTCACTCAGAAGCAAAGTAATCATTGCTATGTGCAAACAGCATTAAACCAGAACAGCCTGCAAGAAACAGTCTGTTCAGGTTTTATGGTGTTTTCTGTTCATCGGTATCTAAGGGTTGGAAATGAATCTTAAAAAACTTGAATCTAGTAAGAAAGGTCTTTAATTAAATTAAATTTATTCAGGGACTACAAATGCATGTAAGAACGTATATAAGTGGTAAAGGGTTTATTGCAATTTATTTAATGCTTTCCGGTGGTTTATAGAGAAATATTTTTTTTTTTTTTTATTCAATATCATACATACAATGTAAACATGTATATGATCATACAACATAGTGATTGTACAAAGCAATAAAGTTCAGACATGTTATACAAGATATGCTAATATATATATATTTTTTAAAGAGAATAGAAAAGAACAACAGAGGAATAGTTATGAAAAATGATGAGTTGTATAAAGTCGGAAGAAAGCATACTGGACTTGTGTGTTTTGTTTTATATTCACAATGATCTTGTCAGATTGAAAAAAAATAAACAAAACTATTTTAGAAAGATAAACTAACATTAGAGTGAAATGTATAAAAGTGGACAAAACATTATGAGAATTTAATCCGATTCCATTTTGTTCAAAGATTTGTAATGTGTCATTACTGAGGGCTATTTCTTTCTCAATCTGGATTTTAAGTTTAAGACTATGGACAAAACAATAAAAAATTTGGTACTTGTTTTTTGTGCTTCATGTTTAAAAAAAATAAACAAAACTATTTTAGAAAGATAAACTAACATTAGAGTGAAATGTATAAAAGTGGACAAAACATTATGAGAATTTAATCCGATTCCATTTTTGTTCAAAGATTTGTAATGTGTCATTACTTAGGGCTATTTCTTTCTCAATCTGGATTTTTAGTTTAAGACTATGGACAAAACAATTAAAATTTGGTACTTGTTTTTTGTACTTCATGTTTAAGATAAAATATTTCATCAATATAACCATAAAATTCACAATATTATTACCGTCTAGTGATTTCAATGAGTTAATTCCGAAACTTACATTTAAGAAAGATAGTTTAACGTTTAGTTGCTGTTGTTCAAGAAATGATATTAATTGATTCCAAATAGGCTGGATGTGTTTGCACTCCCAAAAAAGATGTTCTATAGTTTCAATGTTTTCACTGCAGAAGTCACACAGATTTGAGTTAGCTAATTTGCATTTAAAGAGATATTTATTTGTAGCTATAATTCTATGGATGTATTTATATTGAAAATTTCTCAGTGTGCTTTCAATGGTTGCTTTATATGGCATGGTAAATATGTGTTTCCAATTAAGTTCATTTTCTACAAAAAGGTCTTGCCATTTATTTTGGATTTTGGAGTTTTCTGTAGGGTTTTTAATTTGTAGTGTGTAAAATATTTTATTTGTTTTGTTTTTTCTTCCAAGTATGTTTTCTACAAATGTTGTTTGAGTACATGGTGTATTATTTGTATTGATTTCAGATTTAATATGTATGGGTATGCTTTTGATTAGTGTGTAGTACTTCAGAAAATTATTTGAAGGTATTCCGTATATGTAGCATATATTATCAAAAGAGTAGAAATCCTTAATTCTGTAGTCATATAATTGGTCGACATATTTAATGCTTCGTTCAAACCAATCTTTATAGAAAAACGTCTTATTGTTTGAAGTTATGTCTTTATTGTTCCATAAAATTGTTTTACTGCTGGTTTGGGTTTCTAAGTTATGAGTGACATCACTCCACGCTGATAGAACATCAGACAGAAATATGTTTTCGTTTGCAATTTCATGTAAGATAGTATTGCTGATGTTACATTCAAAGAGTAAGGAGGCACCATATTTTTTAAGGATTTTTTGGTAGAATAATTTCCATTTACTCGTATTGGTATTATCTAGGTATCTTTTAACCCAGCTGCATTTGATTGCATTCAAGAATGAGTCAATGTTCGTTAATTGGATACCTCCATTTTCTACAGATTGAATTAACCGAGTTCTTTTTATTTTATCAGGCTTACCGTCCCATATGAAATTAAATATTGCTGATTTTATATCGTTAATTACATCGTTTGGTGGATTTGGGAGAACTGTTAATACATATATTAATTTAGGAAGTGCAAACGTTTTCAATACTGTGTTTTTTCCGATTAGTGTAAGTTTACGATGATGCCATGATTTTAAGCAGTTTTTAAAATTCTGTAATTTAGGAAGTATGTTTTTAAGAACTGTATCCTTTTCATTATTTGTGAAAGTAATGCCTAACGTTGTGGCTTCATCGGATGTCCAATAAAATTTCATTTCTTTTTTATATTGAACAGTACTTTGTTTTAATTTACCTACTCGTAGCACAGTACATTTACTTTTGTTTAGTTTAAGACCCGATGTCATTCCGTAAAGGGTTAGCGACTCTATTAGGTTATGGAAAGAATCGTAATTGTCGTTTAAAAAATAAGTTGCATCGTCAGCAAATAGGGATTGTTTGATTTCTTCGTCAGGTTCTAGTGATATGCCTTTTATGTGTTTATTTGATTGGATTTGATGTGATAGATACTCGATGCAAATAATAAATAGCGATGATGAGAGTGGACATCCTTGTCGAACCCCTCGTTCGATGTTAAAACTGTTTGAAAAGAAGCCATTGTTAATGATTATACTGTTAATATCGGTATAGAATAGTTTGACCCATTGAATGAGACTTTCACCAAAGTTCATATTTTCTAAGCAAGAGAACATAAATGAATGATCAAGCGAATCGAATGCCTTTTCAAAGTCTGCAAAGAATATTAGACCAGGATTATTTGAATTGTTGAAATAGTTTATGCATTCTTGGATAAGACGAACGTTTTCACCAATGTAACGTCCTTTTATAAAACCAGATTGAGATTTTGAAATGATTGATGGTAATATTTTTTTAATTCTGTTTGCTATACTTTTAGTTGCAATTTTATAATCATTGTTTAGTAAACTAATCGGGCGCCAGTTTGATAAGGATTCTAAGTTTTTTCCAGGTTTTGGAATAAGCGATATAATACCTTGTTTTTGTAGCGTAGTTAAGTTTTCGTTGTTAAATGAATAGTTAAGTGAATTAATTAGATGTGTTTTTATCTCATTCCAGAATATTTTATAAAACTCGATTGTGATGCCATCAGATCCTGGGCTTTTGTTATTTTGCATTTCTTTTAGGGCTAATCCACATTCATATTCATTAAGCAATCCGTCGCACAGTTGTTTTTCCTCTTGGTTTAAAGCGTGATGTGTATTTTTAAAAAGGGTGTTATTTTCAACATTTTTTCGTTTATAGAGGGTTTCGAAAAATAAACGTTGTTCTTCTAGTATTTCAGTTCTGTTTGTTATATCTTTGCCATTGACTACTAATTTGTGTACAGTTTTTTGTTCACTTCTACGTTTTTCAATGTTTGCGAAATATTTTGTATTTTTTTCATTGTGTTCAACATGCTGTGCACGCGCTCTTAGTATTATTCCATTGAGATGTGTATGATAGATTCCATCTAATATTTGTTTTTTTAATGTTATTTCATTTTCAATGTCGGTGGTATCATTTGTGTTTGTTTGATGCAATTGTTTTTCAAGTGTTTCAATGGTTTTGATGGTTTCAGTTTCAAGTTTGTGTGTTTCTTTTTGTTTAAATGATGTGTATCTAATTGTTGTGTTACGTATATTTCCTTTAATTACTTCCCATAAGGTGTTTGGGTTTGCATCTTTATTATTTTGAACTGTATTTAATATTTCCTGTTTTATTTGTGTTTGATATTGTGTATCTAATAAGATGCTATTGTTAATTTTAAAGTATCCTGGGCCTCTTTCAGGAAGTATATTGTGCAGTTTAAGTTCAACTAGAGAGTGGTCAGTCATAAATCCTGGTTTTATGTTACATGTGTCAATAATGTTGCAAAGAGATTCAGATATTAAAAAATAGTCTAATCTACAAAATATTGTTGGTTTTGTGTTTGAGTGCCAGGTGAATTTGCTTTCGTTTGGATTTATAGTACGCCAGATGTCTATCATATTGTAGTTTTCAATTATGTTATTTAAAATGTTTCTATTTTTAGGATGAGTATAAAGGTTTCCACTCTTTTTGTCTAATAATGGGTTAAGAACAGTATTAAAATCACCACCGACTATGATGTTTTTATCTTGGTTATTAATTATAAAGGATTGTAATGTTTCGTAGAATGTGGAATCATCTATGTTAGGGCCGTAAACATTAATTAATGTTAATTCTGTTTCGTGTATTTTGATATCTATACTTGCTTGTCTGCCAATTATTATTTCGTTAAAGTTATTGACTGTGATCCCTATATTATTTTTTATAAGAAAGGCAATGCCTTGTTTATTAGTATGTTTTCCACTGAGATAGATTTCTCCGTCCCATTCATCTTTTAAGGTTTGTGCTAAAGTAGGTGTCAAATGACATTCTTGTAAAAGGCATATACTATATTTTTTTTTGTCTAACCATTTGAAGATTTTTATGCGTTTGTCTTTATTGTTTAGCCCTTTTACATTCAATGTACATAATTTAATCATTTAATGGAGGGTGATGTAAATGATGATTTGTGTGTGCTTGTCCAGTTAGTTTCAAATTTAAAACATCTCCAGTTAGTTTCTATTGTAAGATAAGATATGTCTCTACATACAAACAAAATATGGAAACAAAAATGAGCAGAAAAAAAGTTATGTTTACACCCCGAAAAGCAACGGGTACCCATGATAAAAAAACTGTTTACAATGACAAATAGGAAGAAAGGGTTCCGCCAAAAAAAAAAAATATATATATTGTGTAACAAACACTATCATTACACAAGTAAAAAAATGCTTAAGAGAAAGAAAAACAGCACACAGAACAACGCAAACACAAAAAACACTGGCATGCAAAAACAACAACAATGTTTGCGTGGCGTTTGCGTATTTAAACAGTACGTGTTTTTGTTTCCTATGCCGTAATCTCAAGTAATAAATATGTTTAGTTTGTACGCCTGCTCGTTGATATAATGTGATTGTTAATAAGTATATGCGCAGGTTCGTGCATGTGTGTGTGTGTGTGTGTATGTACATTCATGCGCGCGTGTGTGTGTGTGTGTGTGTACGTTCATGCGTGTGTGTATGTGTGTGTGCGGGTGTGCGTGTGTGCGTGTGTGTGTGCGTGTGGGTGTTTGTGTGCGCGGGCGTGTGTGTGTGCGTGAGTGTGCGTGAGTGTGCGTGTGTGTGATTTTTGTGCGTGTGTAGGCGCGCGTATATGTCCCGGTGTTTTGTGAAAATATATAAAACATCTAAAGGGACAGAGAAAAAACAACAGAACTACATTAAACATACATTAGATACAACAACCAAACATGTTGAAAATTCTTTTGAACAAAAAGAATAAAATTGGTAATTCGTTTGTATTCGAGAGAGCGTGGTTGCTTGCATGTAGCCATGCATTGGTGTGTTTTACTGTGTGTGTGTGTGTGTAACACTGATTTTTCACCAAAAAAATAAAAAAGTGTAGTTTGTACGCCTTCTTGTTGATGAAATGAGATTGTTAACAAGTATATGCTCACTTTCGCGCATGAGTGTGTGTGCGTGCGTGCGTGCGTGCGTGCGTGCGTGCGTGTGTGTGTGTGTGTGTGTGTATGCGTGTGTGTGTGCGCGTGTGTTTTTTGTGTGCGCGTGTAAGCGTGCGTGTATGTCCCGGTATCTTGTGAAATATATAATACACAAAAAGAAACAAAGAAATAAAATATTAACAAACAGAACAACATTAAACATAGTAGAAAAAAACATAAGGTACAACAACCAAACATGTTGAAAGCTATTTAAAAAAAAGGTAATTCGTTTGTGTTCGAGATAGCGTGATTGCTTGCATGTATGCATGCATTTGTGTGTTTTACTGTGTGTGTAAAAGTGATTCATTTTACACCAAAAAGGAAATACAGCAACAAAACAGCAATGTACAAGAAAACAAAACCGAGCGTGACATATTGTTTTGAATGATATACAACATATTTTTTAAGAATAAGTTATTCCGATCAAGTGAAAATTTTAAGTTTAAGTGAAATTAACGTGTTACGTTCGTTGTTGGCATTTTCACAATTGTAACACAGAATAAGTTTGAGCAATAAATAATTAAAAGAACCATTTGGTTTTACTATCAACTATCACTAATTGTTGGACAAAAAGGAAATACAGCAACAAAACAGCAATGTACAAGAAAACAAAACCGAGCGTGACATATAGTTTTGAATGATATACAACACATTTTTTTAAGAATAAGTTTTTCCGATCAAGTGGAAAATTTTAAGTTTAAGTGAAATTAACGTGTTAAGTTCGTTGTTGGCATTTTCACAATTGTAACACAGAATAAGTTTGAGCAATAAATAAATAAAAGAACCATTTGGTTTTACTATCAACTATCACTAGTTGTTGGACAAAAGTTATTTTATCTACCAGCCATAGACGCATTATTAACGCAAATCATTTCAGAGGGTAATACAATCAAACGACTTATATAAATTTTTCAAAAAGAGTTCATTCGTCTGTCTTTTGTGTGTGTACGTGCGTAATGCATCCATCACTATACAACTGATTAATAATGTAAAAGCCGTAGTTGCCTCTACCAGCTATAGCAAGAATAAACAAGAGACACAATCACGGTACAGGCGTGCATTAGAAACGCACAATCCGTTTTTGTTGTTTTAACATAAAAGATATAACTAATTTACAACCAACAATTATTGAATCTATTTATGTAAAGAATAGATTCATCTATTTGGTTTTGTAATGTCATAGATATCGTGGGGACTTTTATTATATAAGAGAAATATCAGTGAATTAAAACTGATAATTTCACTGTTTCAAACAGTGAAAATTATCAGTGAGAATTATCGATAATTTTCATTGTTTACTGTGAAATGACGTCATTTTTTTGACGAAATGACGTCATTATCCCAGCAAAATTCGTTAGTTAAACTCTTGAACAATGTATATAAACTGTGAAAAATGCATTAAATAAAAAGAAAATTTGTTGGATTCGGTGGATTATCGACTTTAATTCACTCGTGATCATAGAAAACATATATTTTCACTCGTGGCTGCGCCACTCGTGAAATATTATTTTCTATGATCACTCGTGAATTAAAATCGATAATCCACCGGATCCAACAAATATCCTCTATATTGTTTTTGCAGAAGTTGCACTCACTAATGTGCTCTAGAAACAGATTAAGTGTGTTTTTTTGTTAGGGGGATCTAAATTGTTGGTAATGGCACTGTTTTAATTACCTGTTTTGACACACACACATGTAATATCTTTTGCTTCACAGTTGCAAATTGTATGTTTACATAATTATGAGCTGCCCTCTGAGGAACCTGTGCTTAATGCATATGCCATGCTTAATTAACCCTTTGCATGCTGGGAAATTTGTTGTCTGCTAAAATGTTGTCTGCTGTATTTCTAAAATAATCATTTTCTTCGATTTTTTTCAAAGAATACTATCAGAAAAGCAAACAGTTTGGATCCAGATGAGACGCCACGTTCTGTGGCGTCTCATCTGGATCCAAACTGTTTGCAAAGGCCTTCAAAATTCGGTTCCCGCACTGAAAGGGTTAAAGTATCATCTCAAATTAGCTCTCTGCAATGTCTAATCAGGGGTGACACATTATGGCTAGACTATTTGTTTGTTAAGTAGACGGTTTTTATAAACAAAAAATAACTTTTAAGCAAAAAGTGTTGTCCCTGATAAGCCTGTGCAGACTGCACAGACTTATCTGGTACATTTATACTTTGCACACATGCGTTAAACCCAGTTTTCCTTGAGTGTGGCTCATGTATACTTCATAAAAATGTTCATTCATGATCTGATAAACAACATGAATCAATTAGGTATGAAGGCGTAAGCAAATTCGTGTACAATTATTTACAAATGTGAACAAGACGTAGTTATCTTGTGTTTCTGTATTTTGCAGAAACTGAATAAGTCAAATGTATTTTTGAAGACTGGTAAATTCAAAATGCATTTTGAAATGGTATCATTTTTCTCTTCAAATAATTTTTTAATGGACATTTGGAAATCAACATATTGAAAATAAAATAAAAAAGTAAAATATTTTTTGCACTTTATTTTTTAAAAACTACATATTATAATATGCTATGGCAAATAAATATTTAATTTGATGAAAGCATTTTACATTTTATTTTGTAATTCAAAGTAGATAATTCTACTGAGGCTTGATATATATAACATTTATTGTTTTGCTTGTCTTTTAACCCTGCATTACATTTTTTTAAATTCCTGCTCTAGATTATTACAAACAAGTTATCTGAAAATAATATTTGTTCACTTTCCTGTTCAAAATGTTTATTTTTAATTCTTATAAAAGCATCTTATACTTTCACTTGTACAATTACAATGTACAAGTTAATGACATCTTTAAACCTGATGATTTTATGTTGGTAATATCTTGTATAGAATTGTTGTTAACTTATTGTTGTGATAATCTGCTTTATAAGCTCTAAAAACAACAATTTGTGTTTGTGTGTAAAGTGTCCTTCAAGATAAGCTTGTGCACTTGGCACAGGCTAATCCGGGATGACACATGCCGCTTAAACTAGATTTTCACCAAGAACAGAAAAAGTCCCCGATTAGCATGTGTGGACAACGATTAAAGAACATGCATTAAGCCCAAATTTTCTCAAAACAATGCTCAGTTTGTACCGAGATGATCCTTAGATGTATTAATAAAACAGAACAGAAAAATAGACATTATGCATAGAAAAATTGCTTTTATAAGTATTAACACTTATGCACCAAATAACATTGTTCATACAATTTGTATACAAAATGAATGTAAGCCTGGGAAAAGGGGTCCAAGTAAGTGTGTCTTAACCCTTTCAGTGCTGCAACGGAATTTTGAAGGCCTTTGCAAACAGTTTGGATCCAGATGAGAAGCCACAGAACGTGGCGTTTCATCAGGATCCAAACTGTTTGCTATTCTGATAGTATTCTTTGAAAAAAATCAAACAAAATGCTTATTTTAAAAATTCAGCAGACAACATTTTAGCAGATAACAAATTTCCCAGCATGCAAAGGGTTAAGTGTTGTCCCAGATAAGCCTGTACAAGACAAAATCAGAGATGATTCTTTTCACTGTTGTGGTATTTTTTGTTTATAGAAAGTTTTTTGTAAGCAAAACTCAGTTTTGACAGATAATGTCGTCCCTGATTAGCCTGTGCGGACTGCCAAGGCTCATCTGGGATGACACTTTATGCACATGCATTAAGCCTAGTTTTCCAAAAACAGTTGAATTTAATCACTGAATAAGTGCTCTCAAAATGATCCCGTTTGGCTTATAAATCAGAAACAGAGAAACAGAAATAATATTAAAAAAACACACTTATTAGTGGTATTTCACTATATGAAAATTTGCTTTACTGTGTAACATTTTCAAACAAAATTATAAGCAACAAATTTTAATGAAGAAAATGTCAAAGAGCCTCACTGTGTGAAAAATGGGTTTACTGCATGTACATACAGTGACATCCCAGACAACTGCACAGGCTAATCTGGGAAGACATTTTTGCAAATAATTTCTTCCTGCAGATGAGGACAATGAGATCCCTGCTCACGTGATCAGCGAATGGGCTGTGAGTCGCACATTCCAGATCCTGTATCGCAACGAGGATGTTGCCATCAATGACGTCATCTTGTACAGATTCCATACGCTTGTCAATAGCACAAAGGTTTGTCTTTAAGAAATCAGTTTTATTTCTGGTCAAATTTTGGGTTACATTTTGCCCTATTCCCAAATCTCACACATTTTTTTCCCCACAAATGACTTCCTAAAATTCCCAGTTAAAGGTAAACAAATTTTTTTTAAACAACTCTCAAGTTTTAGATTATCGTTCTATCCATCTGTATAAAGTGAACTTAAGTTAATTTAGTGAGCAAATCACTTTAATTCTTAATTTAATTTTATTTATTAGCAAAAACACAACAATAACATTTTCCCAATGTGAGTCAAAACTGTTATTTTTTCCCAAGCCATATTCCCAAAATGGTGAAAAAAAGTGTAAATGGCACTTTCAAATTGTATGTTATAAAGGCTGTGCAAAAAATACTATTGGGTTCTGTGCTCTGTGTTATGAGTAACCATTACAACTAGTATTTGAGCTGACATGCTGTAGGGAAACCATGCTTAACGCATGTGGGTAAAGTGCCATCCTAGATTTACCTGTGCAGTCTGCACAGGCTAATCAGGGATAACACTTTCCCTATTAACTGGATATTGTTAGAAAGAAACTTCTTTACATGAAAATTCCATAAACGTGCAAAGTGGGTGCCTGATTAGACTGCATAGGCTCTTCTGGGGCAACACTGAACACATGCATTAAGCCCAGTTCTTCTGGGGCAACACTGAACACATGCATTAAGCCCAGTTCTTCTGGGGCAACACTGAACACATGCATTAAGCCCAGTTTTCCAAGGCTCATCTGGGGCAACAATGAACACATGCATTAAGCCCAGTTCTTCTGGGACAACACTGAACACATGCATTAAGCCCAGTTGTTCTGGGGCAACACTGAACACATGCATTAAGCCCAGTTGTTCTGGGGCAACACTGAACACATGCATTAAGCCCAGTTCTTCTGGGGCAACACTGAACACATGCATTAAGCCCAGTTCTTCTGGGGCAACACTGAACACATGCATTAAGCCCAGTTCTTCTGGGGCAACACTGAACACATGCATTAAGCCCAGTTCTTCTGGGGCAACACCGAACACATGCATTAAGCCCAGTTTTCCAAGGCTCTTCTGGGGCAACAATGAACACATGCATTAAGCCCAGTTCTTCTGGGACAACACTGAACACATGCATTAAGCCCAGTTCTTCTGGGGCAACACTGAACACATGCATTAAGCCCAGTTCTTCTGGGGCAACACTGAACACATGCATTAAGCCCAGTTTTCCAAGGCTCTTCTGGGGCAACAATGAACACATGCATTAAGCCCAGATCTTCTGGGGCAGCACTGAACACATGCATTAAGCCCAGTTCTTCTGGGGCAACACTGAACACATGCATTAAGCCCAGTTCTTCTGGGGCAACACTGAACACATGCATTAAGCCCAGTTCTTTTGGGGCAACACTGAACACATGCATTAAGCCCAGTCTTCTGGGGCAACACGGAACACATGCATTAAGCCCAGTTCTTCTGGGGCAACACTGAACACATGCATTAAGCCCAGTTCTTCTGGGGCAACACTGAACACATGCATTAAGCCCAGTTCTTCTGGGGCAACACTGAACACATGCATTAAGCCCAGTTCTTCTGGGGCAACACTGAACACATGCATTAAGCCCAGTTCTTCTGGGGCAACACTGAACACATGCATTAAGCCCAGTTTTCCAAGGCTCAAATTCTTGTTTATTACTATCTCAAGTGAATTATGAACAAGCAAATAATAAATAAAAAAACATGACAGGAAACAGTTATGATTTTTTCAAGCAAGCAACTGTTGTTGTTGGTCAAATTTGAAAAGCATGGCTTTCTTTCATGACCCACCACACTCTGGAAAAACAGGGTTTAATGCAAATGCTTAAAGTGTCATACACGATTAGCTTGTGCAGTCCACACAGGCTAATCATGAATGAACTTTTTTCTGTTATATAATTTTTTGTTTCAAGGAAGTCTCTTCTTAAGGTAAAAAAGATAAGACAGAAAGTTTTGTCCGTGAATAACCTGTGCAAACTGCACAGGCTTATTTTGGACAATACTGTACGCACATGTATTAAACCCTATTAACCCAGAGCGAGGTTCTTACCTGTTTCTAACGTGCTTGTTTTTTGCATGTTTTCAGTTGCTTGAAGAGCTTTCCAAGCTGGAGATTATGCTCAATGTGGAACTGTGGTTCTCCGAGGAACACTGCTCGTACGTACTCGTCCTCTTGTAGTATTTTATCACTTTGTTAAATTGAGCCACTTTCTTGGAGAAACTTGACTAAACATTGGGCATTAATGGTTGTCCCATATCAGACTGCATCGTCCACAGATGTGAATTAGGTACTGCTCTTCCATCTGAATTGGAATCCTGTGGGCAAAAAGTGTTGTTGCACAGGCTAATTTGGGACGATTCTTTATTCACATGCAGTAAGCCCAGTATTCTCAAAACACAGCTAAATTTATTGATGGCCCTTTGGCAGTAATGGACTTTGGTTTACGTCGTTGCACAGTGTGTACCGTAATTACTCTATGTTTTCGGACACTTAAAATTTTTTTTTTTTTTTCGTGTCCGAAAATTTAGATACGAAAAATATTCAATAATAACGAGTGTCCGAAAATTTAGAGACAGACATGTTATGGTAGTTTGTCAATTATTGTAATGAAATAAAACCAATTATAAATGTGCAATAATTTTATTGTGTTGTACTCCCCTTACCCTGCTTCAAATCAAGTACAACACTTATTTGCCATCGCTTACCTGAAATGGTTTGTAAAAAACGTCATAAACAACCATACTGCTTCCTGAATACTATAAAATTTCAAACGCTGTTGGGTGTAACCATTGTTTATTTTACAGGTATACATTGTAATCTACCCAGTAACGCAATTGTAATGGTCCATTGCCCTCAGGGCATTCTATGCCAGGTTTTATTACGTTAATCCGGTAGTAAAACTCCATGATCGAAGGGTCCCAGATAAGAGAAAACAGGGCAGAAATCTAGTAAACTAGCGCTGTTAAATAAACTGTCCGAAAAATTGGAGTCATAAATTATGAACGAAAATCCGTATGTCCGAAAATATAGTCACGAAAAATAATTATTTTGGCTAAAAAGGAGGGTGTCCGAAAACTTAGAGTGTCCGAAAACTTAGAGTGTCCGAAAACTTAGAGTAATTACGGTAGTCCTTGTCTGCAATTGTTATAAACTGAAAATAGAAAATGTCGCCCAACTTTATAAATGAATTACTACGCACGATTTTACTGGAATTGTTTAAATAAAATTTGGCTGCCTGTTTTTCTTTACAATCATAATCTCCTTTACCAATTTTGTTCGAAAGGCCCACAGTAAAAAATGTTCATGGGTATTTTGAAACCAAAACATTAATAACTGGACATTGAACAGTTAAAAAATCAGGATGTTATGGAAAACCTCTTGATAAAATGTTGACATCATTACAATCATGCTTGCTTGGGTTGATAATATTTAATGAAATAAACAATGGGCTTGAATATTATAATTATTTTTGATAGTGTTCCCATGTTTCTCTTCTTTTTCCCTGTGTTTCACTTTAGTGTTCCCATGCTTTACAGTGATGTTTTTATTTACTACAGCTCTTTCATGTTTGGCTATAGCTTTATCATGTTTGGCTGTAGTATTGCCCTATTTTAATATAGCCATCCCATGTTTCACTATGGCCTTCCCATATTTCACTATAGCCCTCCAATATTACACTACAGCTTTCCAATATTTCATGATAGCCTTCCAATATTTCACTATAGCCTTCCAATATTTTACTATAGCCTTCCCATATTTCATCATAGCCTTTCAATATTTCACCATAGCCTGCTAATATTTTACCATAGCCTTCCAATATTTCACCATAGTTCCAGTATATCAAGATAGCCGTCCAATATTTCACCATAGCCTTCCAATATTTCAATATAGCCTTCCAATATTTCACCATAGCCTTCCAATATTTGACCATAGCCTTCCAATATTTCACTAAAGCCTTCCAATATTTGCCCATAGCCTTCCAATATTTCACAATTGCCTTCCAATATTTCAATATAGCTTTCCCATATTTCACCAAAGCCTTCAAATATTTCACCATAGGCTTCCCAAGGTTAAAAAATTTCTTAAGAGCTCATACTTTTCACGATATTTTTCCTGCATTTCACTTTAGTGTTCCCTTTTGCACATTCGTCTTTAATGTTCCCACATTTCGCTATAAATTTTTTCATTTTCAATGTTTTCTATGGTGTTCCCATGTGTCACTGTAGAGTTTTCAGGCTTCAGTTAAGGTTTCCCATGTTTCACAACAGAGATCCCACATTTTGAATATTCAGTGCTCCCATCGTTCCAGGGCGGAGACCATACAAGGCAAGGTGGAGTGTGTGAGTCAGCGGACATTGAACCTGCACTTCAGCCCCACCAAGGGGCTGCACCACCACGCGCCACTGCTCTTTGACTACTTTCACCTCTGCTGTGTGGAGATCACCGTCCATGGCACGCTGATTGCCATACACCAGCCTTTCCTAAGGTAACTAGTCGGATAGTATTAACATTTTGGTGCTTGTTGAAGCATTTTTGCATCTTGCTGCAGGTGACACTTTAAAACCTAATGGCAAAATAATCATGAGAAATACCTCCTTTTGTCACGTGGTTTTAAAGGGCTAATAATGTATAAAACAGCAGATCCAATGATAACTGCAATTTAATTTAAAGGTCGCCGTGGTGTAATGGATATGGTGTCCGCCTAATGACCGGGTTCGATCCCCACCGTGGGAGCGTTCTTTAGATCTCCCCCAATGACACAAAGTACTGGTTCTAGGCCCAGGAAACGGACTCGAGAGCGTTTATATAAGTCTCAGGCTTTCGATGCAAAGGAGCTAAAATAAATAGGTTTAAACTAAAAAAAATAATTTTAAGTTGACTGCTGCAAATTGCAATAACAATGAATGAATAACCACTTAGATACATGCTGTGACGCGTTTTGAGGAAATCAAATGAAATTTAAGACCTTTTTTTATTGATTCAAGTTTTAAACTCTTTATTTGCAACCCAAAGATACTGATGAGCAGCAAACAACATAAAACCTGAACAGACTGCCAGTTACTCACAGGCTGGTCTGGTTTTATGCTAGTTGCCAATTGCAATTTTCACTTAGATTCTAAGCAAGAAACGGTTTAACTTGTTGCTTGTAGATGCTAAATCTCTCAAAGTTTATAGGATAGATTTCATTTAAAGGCTACTGGTTCTTATATAACATTTGAAACTTTTTTAATATTTATCTGATAATCCTCCTATGTCACCTGTTTTTATGCCCCCCGTAGGGTGGCATATAGCAGTTGAACTCTCCGTCAGTATGTCAGTCTGTCTCCGTCCGTCCGTCCGAAAAAAACACTTTAACGTTGGCCATATTTTTTGCAATATTGAAGATAGCAACTTAATATTTGGCATGCATGTGTATGTATCTCATGAAGCTGCACATTTTGAGTGGTGGAAGTTCAAGGTCAAGGTCATCCTTCAAGGTCAAAGGTAAAAACCCCCAAACATTTTTTTTTTCAAAGCGGCACAATAGGGGGCATTGTGTTTCTGATGAACACATCTCTTGTTCATCTCTTTTATCCATTTTGTTTGTTAAGTATAAAATTGAATAGTAGTTTTGCATTTGCAGCATTACTCTGGGAACACAAGGCTAAATGCATGTGCGTAAAAAATTGTTTCAGATTAGCCTGTGAAGTATGAACAATCTTATCAGGGATGACACTTTCTGCATTTGTAGAATCTTTAGCTCACCTGATTGCTCAGGTGAGCTTTTGTGATCGGTCTTTGTCTGTCGTCTGTCCGTCGTCCACATTTAGTTTGTAAACACTCTAGAGGCCACATTTCTTGTCCGATCTTCATGCAACTTGGTCAGGAGATTTGTCCCAATGATACCTCTATCGAGTTTGAAACTGGGTCATGCTGGGTCAAAAATTAGGTCACTAGGATAAAAAAAGACAAACCTTGTAAACACTGTAGAAGTCACATTTTATGCCCAATCTTCATTTAACTTTGTCAAAATGTTTGTCTTAATGATATGTTGGTTGAGTTCAAAAGTGGTTCCGGTCCGTTGAAAAACATGGCCGCCAGTGGGCGGGGCAGTTTTCCTTATTTGGCTATAGAGAAACCTTGTAAACACTCTAAAGGCCACATTTATTGTCCGATCTTCATGAAACTTGGTCAGAAGATTTGTCCCAATGATACCTCGATCGAGGTTGAAACTGGGTCATAATAAGTCAAAAACTAGGTCACAAGGTAAAAAAAACAACAACCTTGTAAACACTGTAGAAGTCACATTTTATGCCCAATCTTCATGTAACTTTGTCAAAAAGTTTGTCTTAATGATTTGTTGGTTGAGTTCAAAAGTGGTTCCAGTCCGTTGAAAAACATGGCCGTCAGTGGGCGGGGCAGTCCAGTTTTCCTTATTTGGCTATAGAGAAACCTTGTAAACACTGTAGAGGCCACATTTCTTGTCCTATCTTCATGAAACTTGGACATAAGATATGTCCTAATGATACCTTGATCGAGTTTGAAACTGGGTCATGCTGGGTCAAAAACAATGTCACTAGGTAAAAAAAAAGAAAAACCTTGTTAACACTGTAGAAGTCACATTTCATGCCCAATCTTCATGTAACTTTGTCAAAATGTTTGTCTTGATGATATGTTGACTGAGTTCAAAAGTGGTTCTGGTCCATGGAAAAACATGGCCGCCAGTGGGGGGGCAGTATTCCTTATTTGGCTATAGAGAAACCTTGTAAACACTAGAGGCCACATTTCTAGTTCCAAATCTTACAAAAAACTTTTAAACGCATGTAGTATTAGCATTACTTGCAAATGTTTGCATTGCAAAAACCCCATGCAAATGGACAGTACTCAATCAGCATTAATCATATGCTCACACTGCAAAAGTAAACAGAAGAGAACCAATCTAATATGCTCTAGAGTACTGAATTTTTAAACTACCGGTAAGCAATGAACAAGGCCTTGTAAAAAAATGCGAGGGATCTAGGGCCATCTTGGCCCTCTTGTTTAGTTTAGTCTCTTCTTAACGGACAGTCAAGTGTAGGAGGGAAGTGTTCCCTGTGATAAGCCATTGCAGACTGCTCAGTCTAATTTGGTACAACCCTTTATGCACATGAATTAAGCCCCCATAATGGAGTCATTTAATTGTATGGTATTTTTGCATTTGCAGCGTACCAAAGCAGCCCCGCTCTGCGTGGTCAAGCCGCAATCCAGAGCTGTCTACGCTGGAAACTGTGTATTTTGGGGATAGGCCAATATCTGCCGTAAGTGATGAAGAAGAAAATTTATGTCATGAATGTATGATAACTTACTTGACTGTTTGTTTATAAGTAAATGGTACTAATCAGGTCCTGCCGTATAAGTAAATGGTACTAATCAGGTCCTGCCGTATAAGTAAATGGTACTAATCAGGTCCTGCCGACAGGTTTTTAATGAATGGCTATTTACAAATATTTGATCCAGTCTCAAGAAAATGGCTTTATTCAAGTGCGTTAAGTATTCAGCACAGGCTATATAGGGATGACACTTTACACTTCTATGGAATTTTTTCATGTAAAGAAAGTCTCGTCTTAATGAAAATCCAGTCTAGACAGAGATAGTCCATTGAACAAACATTTTAGGTTATAGGGACGTCTCTTCTTCATAAAATCAAGTCTAGACAGAAAGTGTACGTTGAAACAACCATTGTAGGTGTAAAGAAAGTATCGTCTGAAAGAAAATCCAGTCTAGACAGTGAGTTTCAGTTGTGGCTTTAAGGTACGTGTCACCTTGTGGACACATGCAGTTTGTGCCTTGTCCTTGCATCATATCAGTAAAGGTTTATATTCATGTGACTGTAAGTTCTATTCCTACGTAGTGCATTGGTAAACTGTTTCATCAGTTTAAGATGACATGTGGTATGCACCAACTATGGTGCTTGCTTAAAGGTTGATGTCACATCTGGGAAATAGGCTTTATGTGTAGCAAGAGTTACAAAGGACTTGTACATAAATGCTGTATTAACTGTGAACACTTTCCCCAATAAGAAGCCAAATGAAAATTGCCATATGCAAACATCATAAAACTAGAACAGCCTGTGAGGAACTTGCAGTCTGTTCATGTTTTATGCTGTTTGCTGCTCATCAGTATCTAAGGTTTGGAGATGAAGCCTTAACAACTTGAATCTAGTAAGAAAGGTCTTAAATTAAATTTAACTTCCTAAGGGACTACACATGCGGGAATATAAATATATATCTAAGTGGTAAAGGGTTCGCATGTGTGGCAAACAACACTTGTTTCTGTGTCAAGTGAAATATATCGGGGTCATCCCTGTCATTCTTACATTATTTCTAGTCATTGACATTATTTTGGGCTTTGAATGAAGGTGTTTGTTCACCTGCTTCACACCTCTGTGACCTAGACTATTGCGAGTCTGGTTGGTTGTTACCATGCCAGATGGATGTGGTTTCATTGTTTGTAACCATGCCAGATGGATGTGGTTTCATTGTTTGTAACCATGCCAGATGGATGTGGTTTCATTGTTTGTAACCATGCCAGATGGATGTGGTTTCATTGTTTGTAACCATGCCAGATGGATGTGGCTTCATTGTTTGTAACCATGCCAGATGGATGTGGTTTCATTGTTTGTAACCATGCCAGATGGTTGTGGTTTAATTGTTTGTAACCATGCCAGATTGTTGTGGTTTCATTGGTTGTAACCATACCAGATGGTTGTGGTTTCCTTGGTTGTGACCATGCCAAATGGTTGTGGTTTCCTTGGTTGAAGCCATGCCAGATGGTTCTGGTTTCCTTGGTTGTAACCATGCCAGATTGTTGTGGTTTCAATGGTTGTAACCATGCCAGATTGTTGTGGTTTCCTTGGTTGTACCCATGCCAGATGTTTGTGGTTAGGGCTGTCACGATTCACTGGTATATCGGTATATCGTGGTGCATGTCGTGAAAAAAATTGCACCGTTTTTTAGCTCATCTATTTTTTGAAAAAAAATTATGAGCTATTGTCATCACCTTGGCGTCGGCGTCGGCGTTGGCGTTGGCGTCGGCGTCGGCGTCCAGTTAAGTTTTGCGTTTAGGTCCACTTTTCTCAGAAAGTATCAATGCTATTGCATTCAAACTTGGTACACTTACTTACTATCATGAGGGGACTGGGCAGGCAAAGTTAGATAACTCTGGCGTGCATTTTGACAGAATTATGTGCCCTTTTTATACTTAAAAAATTGAAAATTTTGGTTAAGTTTTGCGTTTAGTTCCACTTTTCTCAGTAAGTATCAATGCTATTGCATTCAAACTTGGTACACTTACTTTCTATCATGAGGGGACTGGGCAGGCAAAGTTAGATAACTCTGGCATGCATTTTGACAGAATTATGTGCCCTTTTTATACTTAGAAAATTGACAATTTTGGTTAAGTTTTGTGTTTAGGTCCATTTTATTCCTTAAGCATCAAAGCTATTGCTTTCATACTTGCAACACTTACTAACTATCATAAGGGGACTGTGCAGGCAAAGTAATGTAACTCTGACTGGCATTTTGACAGAATTATGTGCCCTTTTTATACTTAGAAAATTGAAAATTTGATTAAGTTTTGTGTTTAGGTCCACTTTATTCCTACAGTATCAAAGCTATTGCTTTCATACTTGCAAGATTTATGAACTATCATAAGGGGACGGTGCAGGCAAAGTTATGTAACTCTGACTGGCATCTGGACGGAATTATGGGCCCTTTATACTTAGAAAATTGAAAATTTGGTTAAGATTTATGTTTTGGTCCACTTTACCCCTAAAGTATCATAGATATTGCTTTCATACTTGGAACACTCACAAACTATCATAAGGGTACAGTAAAAGGACAAGTTGCATAACTCTGGTTGTCATTGTTACGGAATTATGGCCCTTTTTTGACTTAGTAACTTTTAATATATGGTTAAATTTTGTGTTTCGATCCACTCGAAGTATCAAGGCTATTGCTTTCAAACTTCAAATACTTACATGCTATCATGAGGTTACTGTACCTGGCAACTTGAATTTTACTTTGACCTTTGAATGACCTTGACTCTCAAGGTCAAATTATTAAATTTTGCTAAAATTGCCATAACTTCTTTATTTATGATTAGATTTGATTGATACTTTGATGAAACTACTCTTACCTGACATACCACAATAGACTTCACCCAAACCATCCCCCGTGCCCTCCCCCCCTCCCCCCCCCCCCCCCTCTCCCCCCCCCTCCCCCCCCTAATTTTTTTTTTTTTATTTTTTTTTAAGATCATCTCACAAATGACCACCACACCCTCACACTATACCCCCACCCCACCCCCCCCCCCCCAATTTTTTTTTTTGATTTTTTTTTTTTTTTTTTAAGATCATCTCACAAATTATCACCACACCCTCACACTATACCCCCCTCCCCCCCATTTTTTTTTTTAAACGGTTATGTTGAAATACCGTCCAACCATCGCACCCAAACCCCCCCCCCCCATGGAAGATAATGTAATAAATGTCCACAACCCCACACTATACACCCCTCTTCACTCCACTCCTCCCTCCTTTGTGATTGAAAATGAGAGTCCCTTCACCTTTAAAAAGAAAATAGATGAGCGGTTTGCACCCGCAAGGCGGTGCTCTTGTTTAATATTGTTATATTAGCACAGATATAAATCGTTTTGAAAACTGTAGAAGCGATTTAAAAGGGCTAAATAAATAATCCGTTAATATCCAGGTCAAGCAAGCGCTTCCATTGGTAGATGTCTAACTTTCACGTTTAAAATACGGCAATGTATGGGTCCGTACCTTTTTTGGAATTTGGGACAGATTTCCTTTGCAAATAAGTTCATAATTATCCAAAAGATGTTTACTCTATTTCTTATTTACTTTCTTTAGTATATCGATCGTTCAAAGCATGGCACTTCCGAATCATGTTATCTTAAGATTATGAATAAGTCGAGGAAGAGTCAGAACGCTACAGATTTTCAATACTGGGCCTGCTGACTCCGCATTTTGAACATGCCCTTGAAGCGTTCGATTTACATAGATCGTAGTCACAGCTATTGTAAACAACATGGCGGACATTTAAGAAAAAGACGCGAAAAACAATAACAATGACTACTTCTATCAAGTTTATTACAGTTTCTTTTACAGTTTCTAGTCATACTATGATACCAGTGTTTTCTGATTATTGAGTTTAATAACGTTTGTAAAACTTGTTATTCTGCTGTTTTCTTCACAGATACATATTCTGTAAAATATCGCGGTATGTATCGCGATACAGTGTTGCCGTACCACGATATACCGCGGTACGCTCACGGCGTATCGTGACAGCCCTATTTGTGGTTTCAATGGATGTAACCATGCCAAATGGCTGTGGTTTCCTCATGCTAGTCGCATGGTACTCTGGTTTCTCTTAAGTACTAACACATGTAAATTGAATGTTTGTATGTATGATTTAAAAATCAAGGTACTGTCCAACTTTCATGTCTCTATAAAAAAGAGAGTACCAGGACATTCCCTGGAATGCAAGGACGTGCACTTGAGCGCTGGGTCCATGCATAATGCAGCCTCAAGTGCAGAAGAACCTCATCAACATAAAAGTACACTCACATACCTAAATGTGAGCCTCACTGTGCAAAACAGGACTTAATGCATGCATGTTTAGTGTCACCCCAGATTAGCCTGTGCAGTCAGCACAGGCTTATCAGGAATAACACTTTCTGCTTGTTTGATATTATTCTGTTAAAGGAAGTCTCTTGTAAGAGAATATCCAGTTAAGGCTAAACATTTCATCCCTGATAAGCCTGTTTAAACTGCACAGGCTATTGTGGGATGACACTGACAGCACATTGATTAAGCCCTGTTTTCCCAGAGCAAGGCGCACATGCATCATCTGACTGATTGTTTACAGGATCCGGACCAGTGTTCACCGGTGAATCTGCATTCAGCCTGGTCAATGCACCATCATATATGTAACCTACTGCTGTCAGCATATGAGAGTCTTCAAACCACCTTTGAGTTCTACCTCAAGGATATCTGCAGATCTCAGTTCCAGCTTGGTGAGAAGTGTATTATTTTCGTTCAACTTTGGGTTTGTTAGGGGGACCAATTCCCGATGGAAGAAAGTATAAATTGTTCCCAAATGGGACCTAAAAATTCCCTTTTGGTTTGTTAGGGGGACCAATTCCCGATGGAAGAAAGTATATATTGTTCCCAAATGGGACCTAAAAATTCCCTTTTGATTTCAAAAAATAATTATAATAAGTCTTAACATGTCAAAATTATCTCCAAATCTAGCTCTATAAGTTGAAACTTAGGAAATATTGAAATCACTTTTATTATCAATTTTTAAGCATTTGTTAGCCTAAAATATACAACATTAATTTCCTTATTTGAGGCAAAAGTACGCGTTATTTCCCAAAATAGTGAAAAAAAAACTATGTTGAAAATCAAGCTGTCTTTATTGGGCATTTCCTTGTGTTTTCTCCTGGGAGGCTTATGGGGAATTATTTCACATGTTTTATGGGGAATTATTTCCTTCTTTTGAATGCCTGTATAGCTTAACCAGTTGTTGTTAACCCTTACAGTGCTGGAACCGAATTTTGAAGGCCTTTGCAAACAGTTTGGATCCAGATGAGACGCCACAGAATGTGGCGTCTCATCTGGATCCAAACTGTTTGCTATTCTGATAGTATTCTTTGAAAAAAAATCGAAGAAAATGCTAATTTTAGAAATTCAGCAGACACCATTTTAGCAGATGACAAATTTCCCAGCATGCAAAGGGTTAACTTTATCAGATCTAGCTGTTTAACTGGTAGCATTTGGTGATCAAAGCAAGAGGGGTATGATAGTTTCATCTTTTGTGGGGGTTCCAATATTACTTCCTTTAATTAACGAAAAAGTACACATAAGTACTATTACTTAATAGAAAATATATCATTGAGTTTGTTTGTTTTTGCTGAGAGTTTATTCTATCATTTTTAAAATGGACCACATTAGATCTACACACAAACATAACGGTTATTTGCAGTTAACAATTTGGAGAAGCTGGCACTCATTCTGATATTATTGTTTGAAAAGCTGGACATGTTAAAAGCTGAAAATCTGACCATGCCATTAAAGGGGCACACATTAATGGTTGTCAATTGACCTACAGAAAGTAGATGGAAGTCTGGGCAAGTCAATATCAAAAGGTGGTATTAGAGCTGGGCAATCTACTTTTGAATGAAAGCAGGAAACAATTGTGAACAATTTATATGAAATATCTATGTTGGAAATAAGCTTAAGCATATAGAGTCAACAATCAAAGATTTGGTCCAAAGTAAATAATTATGATATGCCGTGACATTAACCTGGGCTCTTAATTAGTTTTATTGGCTGAGCATCATTGTAGCGTAATTGTATCGTTCGTGGAAAACACACAGTAACAACTAAAGTTCATTTCTGTTTGCATCGAGATTTATTTCTGTTAAATAATTTCTAACACAACGCTTCTAATGTTCATGGAGTACAATTTTACAGCGCCGCGGCCGCCACGTCAAGAAAGCGTGACTACCCTACTCGATTGTCAAACTTAGGACTCCTCTTCATACAACGCAGATGCCAATTTATACAATAATGGACAAATAAATTGGGTGACGGCTGTCTGGATGATTGACTTTAACATGAGTTGAATTACCTGATACGGGATGGCTTTATGTGTGACTTACATATCTTGTGCATATATATGCCAATAATTAAGCGAGACCACGTTTGTTTAACTGCATATATGAAAGTTCACCTGTCATTTAACATGAAAATATACACAAATTAACAGTGCTGCATGTGCTTACCATAGACATAACTAATAAGTGAACCCAGCCATGGGCAATAACTTGGTGCATTTTTCTCATCTAATTTGACGATGACATATGATGCCCATTTATGCATTTCTTCATGAAGACAGATATTATGTATTCAGTTACACCGAACAAGGAATATACATGAAATACACCAATTATGCGACATCATTCTACATATGCTTTAACCAATCTGGCAAAACAACAGTTCCACCTTTAGGATTATCAGTCAATTTGAATCTTCTGTCGAAAAAATTGTCCTTTACATTGATCAGTCAATTATTAACATTTTCCTGTACAGAGCTTCTGGGGTTTCTTTTATTTTATACACTTACATAAGGCTTATAGCATTATCTTGATTCTAATGTAAACCTGGGTCAGGATTCTCCAACTAATTGTTGGACTTAAGACTGAAAATAAAAAAATCTTTAAACTGTAATGTTATGATAGAAAAGAAGAGTAAAATATTAAATGGAATTAAAAACCTGTAATTCTTCATTTAGAACTATTAATTACCTAAACAATATTTGTAGCCTGTATGTATTCAAAAGCTGAATGTGTTGTTCGCCGTTCCAAGTCCATCCTTCATTGTAAGTCTAAGAAAGAGTTGGTGAATATGGGACCTAGTCGAACCCTTTTCCGCTCAGATACTCACTTTGACACGTTTGTAGTTCCCTTAGACGTCTTAATTAGATTAAAGACCTTTCTATTAAGAAGATATTTTAAACCTTCATTTCCCATCCTTAAAAACTGATAAGCAGTAAACAGTATGAATCGTGAACAGACTGGGAGTTGCTGTCAGGCTGTTCTGGTCTTATGCTGTATGCGTAAAGCCATTTTCACGTTGCTTCTGAGTGGGAAAATATCATGTGTTGTCCCACATTAGCCTGTGAGGTCTTTGAAGACAAATTGGGGACAACACATTACGTATAAGTTTAAGTTTTTAAAAACAGACTTCCTGTAAACAAAAAATCAAAAAGTGTCGTCCCTCTTTAGCATGTGGGCTGCACAGGCTAGTCTGGGATGACTTTAACGCATATGCATAAAGCACAGGTTTCTCTGAATGGGAATCAAATGTAAAACTCCCCAGAGAACATAAACTGTACCAATAACATCCTTATGAGCAGCAAACAGCATAAAACCTCCTTTTGTGATTTTTTATGCTTTATACTTCCTATCTTATGCCTTTAAGATTAGGAAAAATAGCTTGATAAACTGTGAAATTGGGTAAATTGAAACAATATCAATATGATAATATATAATATGAACAGTATTCCAATATGTGCATGTTTATCTGCATTTTCAATTTATTTTATAAAGTACTATAGAATTATATCACTGAATGTTCAACGCAAGATTCCAATTATTGACTTTATTAGAACATTTTGTCATATGTTAGTGAAAAAAAGAGTTCCTTTTTGCCTTTTAGAAACAGCCTGTAAAAGGATGTAATTTGGGGTAAAATAATCACTCTTCAAACAACATTCTTCTCCCCAGAGCACATCAACTGTCACCACAAGCTGGCACGTATCATGGACGGCATCCAGGAGTTCGACAATGAGGAGGAGCTGATCCAGACGGGGACAAGGGACATCACACAGCTGTGTGCAGCCAACGTGATCCTCTGGACCCAGTTCCTGGAGACGGCCACCCTCGACCAGGGCATCATCTTTCATCTGGCCAAGGAGCATCACACCACACGAGTAGGTGTACACATTATATCTTGTGACGACTGTGGATCAAATTAATGTCATTTGCTTCCTACCATTAGAGCTAATACTATGAGGGCATCATCTTCCATCTGGCCAAGGAGCATCACTGTACACAAGTAGGTGAACCCATAATATCTCGTGACAACCGTAGATCAAATTAATGTCATTTGCTTCCCACCATTAGACCTGATGCTATAAGGGCATTATCTTTCATCTGACCAAGGAGCATCACAGCACTTGAGTAGGCACATCAGAAATGTAACATATTGTGATGACCCTGGATAAAATTAATGTAATTTGCGTCCTACCATTAGACCTGATGCAATAAAGGCATCATCTTTCATCTAGCAAAGGAGCATCACACATCATGGGTAGATGGATTTTTCAGTAGATGGCATTGTTTGGTCAAAAGTAAAATATGTTTTGAAAACTGCTTGTCCGGACTGTTACCTCATAATTCATCAAGTGATTTAAAAGTAATTTACGACATTATGAAGCAATGGAATGTTGCTTGTAACACACATTTCTCTTCCGAAGGTCAGACTTAGAAGTCAAAAGTTAAATGTGGACATAAAACACCTTGTCTTAACTGTAATATAATCATTTATCATGCAAGTTTAAAAGAAATGTATTCAAAATGTTCACCAAGCCTCGTTGAGACATCATGTGTACCAACCATCTCCCAACCTTAAAGGTGAAGGTTACACTTTAAAATTAGAAAGATTACATTTTTCCTCAAATGTCTTTGTCCATACTTTAATTGTATCCGTCTTCATGCATTTGTAAGATAATTTACCCACAATTTCACAATGTGGAAACAGCATCTATCTTTTCCCAAGGTCACGTCACACTTCAAGAAAAAAGGTCACATTTGAGAATTAGACGGCTTGTCTAGACATCAACTCTATAATTTGTTATGGAATTGGAAAATAACATACCACAAATATTCTACATGGGCAAATGGCTTGTCTCCTGTTGGACTTTTGTCATCACTCAAAGGTCAAGGTTGCTCAGGTCAAATCTCCAATGTGGAAATAAAAGTTTGTTGACTTCATCATTTAGCATGCAATTTTAAAATAATTTATTACAAGTTTGTAGTTCCCAAGTCCTTTGCCCGTTGAGATGGGGTTGGGTTCTGTTCTTTTATTGAAGCAAAAAAAGGTTTAATAATGTTTCTTTCTGTTTTCAACCGTTATTTTGTTCCAGGTGAAGAGAATGGCTGAAGGCTTTTTCACACATGAGTACCAGAAAAATGAATGCCTGGCTTGTTACGAACCAAGGTGAGAAATTTGTTACAGGCTGCAAATAAGTTGGAAATTATAAAAAAAGAATGTTTCTTGTGGTTATCCAGATGTTTTGTAAAATTCTGTATTTGTTTTTATACTGACATTTGATTGAATTATATGAGCAGTGCTCTGTGAAAAGGGGTTGTAATGCATGTGCGTTAAGTGTCTACCCAGATTAGCCTCTGCAATCCGCACAGGCTAATCAGGGACGACTCTTTCGGCTTAAACTGGATTTTTGTTAATAATAGACTTTCTTTAAACAGAAAATATCATATAAACGGATAGTTTCATCCCAGATTAGCCTGTGCAGGCTTCACAGGCTCATCTGGAAGACACGCACATGCATTAAAGCCACTTTTCAAAGAGCACAGCTGATAGGTTTGTCATATCCTTGGGAATGGCAGCATTCCCAGGTACCCATTGCATCACTGATGATCTTTATGTATTGAACTTAATGCAGCTAATTTACAGGTAAAAACAAGTTCATACTTCAGCTTTATTTGTAGCTTACAGGTTTCTATTGGAGTGATTACATACAAACCTTGTTATGTGTAAACTGGGCCTTGTGCATGTGCATAAATGGTTATCCCAGTTTAGCCTTGCAGTCCACACAGGCTAATGAGAAAGAACACTTTTCTCCCAAATGCTATTTTTTGTTTGAAGCAGAAAATTCAGTTTAGGCAGAAAAGTGTTGTCCCAGGTTAGCCTTTAAACATTAAGTCCAGTGTTTCCATGGTGATGCTCTTATAATGTATTATTGATCCTTGACAGTTTCCACGGACACACTGACCTGGCCGCCATGGTGCGCAGTTCCATGTACCTGCAGACGTTACCTCCTCTTGATCTCGAGTGCCTGGACCTGGATGGCGACTTCAACACGTTACCAGTCATATTCGAGGACATCTACGATGACCACCCTATTGGGACAGGTATTGAAAAGATATCAGCTGGGTTCAAGGCTTTCTCAATAAAATCGATTTTAGTTTTCAAAAGACATCTTTAAAAACATCTGTACAAGCAGAATGTGTCTTCCCAGATTTTCCTTTGCGAGCTTCACAGATTTATCTGGGCTGACATTTACGCACCTGCATTAAGCTTGACATATTTGTGGACATTTTCAATAACCACCCAATTGGGACAGGTATAGACCAGATATGTTTAATGCTTTTATTGAGTGGTCCAAGGCTGTGATTGCAGTTTTGATTATTTTATGTTTACAGTTAGTTGTATGTTATAAAAGTTGTAGATAATTACAAGAATTTCTCCCTTAATAGAGTTTCCTGATGAAGTGATGAAGTAGAGAATAATATGAGACTATATCCTAAATCACTAAAAGGGACTTTTTCGCGTTTTGGTAAATTGACATAATAAAAAAAAAATTGTTTCAGATTTGCAAATTTTGGTTATAGTTATGATATTTGCTAGGAAATAGTAATACTGAACATTTAGCATGCTGTAATGTATTCATTATATGCATCTTTTGAAGATTACAAAACCTGAAAAAAATAAAGCGTTACAAATGGTAAACAATTGAATAATATGGAGAGTTTTGTTTTTATCGTTATAATTTGTGACATTACAAGGATTGCTGACATTAAGTATAAAACGATTCTCAAGCTCTCCCAGTACAGATGTGGTTTTAGCGCTAGACTTTAATTGCAAGGATCAGTGGTTTGAGCCCATTTGTGGACTTATTGTCTTTATTTAATTTTATTTTTGTTTTATACTGGAGCTTTTTAGCAAAAATGTTTACATTTTTAAATTTAAGCATTTAATCCTAAACTGAATTTTTGCTAAAAAGAGATTTCCTTTGAACAGAACAAAAAACAGACAGCAGAAGTGAACACAGGCTAATCTGTAACCACACTTTACGCACATGCATGTCCTCTCTCTCAGTTTCAATGAATTTTAAGTTAATTCCCCATAACCCCATGTTTAAACAAATCATATTTTTTCAGACGCAACAGATGGCAAGAGTTCAAGGTCCCAGTCGCTCTCTCCCAGTTTCGCTCAAATGACTACGCCAGATGCCCGCCAGAAGTCCAGGCGTAAAAATATCATCAAGAACATCCAACCACACACATTCAAGCGTCCGTCCTCCTTCAATCTCCAAGACGCAGAGAATGCAAACGCTAATGTAAAGAAAGACGTGACACTTGTGGGCTACAAGAAAACCTTTGCCTCTCCTAACGTCCATAGTAAAGTGATAGAGAATTCGCTGGAGCTTGGAACATTTAGCCCTTCAACTGCTAGCAGTAGTCCTTTGACTGCCAACAGCTCTGCCCCCAGACAGGGTCAGATCATGTCTAATTCAGTGTCATTGCCGTTGTTAGAACGGGACTGGAGTCGTGGTAGTGAAGGGACCTTACCCGAATATATGCAGGTGGCGAGGCGGTCGTTACGTGCCAAGAAAAAGGACAAAGGTAAAAAGTCCATTATAACTGTCGATTTTGGCGGCTCAGATTCAAATGTAAGTGTGGAAGGTGCTGCGCCTGCGTCCGCAGAATTGCCAAGGAGATTAAAAAGAGCCTACACTGACCCAGTTAGGCATTCTTTGAATCGTCCCCACAGTGAAAATATCACAGCCAGCGATATAAACGCGAAAATGCACAATTTAAGGATACACGATCTGCGAAGCAGTACGCCAAAGCAGTCAGACGTATCGAGCAGCGAAGACAGTGGGTTTGTGGGGGACCAGAGTGTAAAGAGTGGAATCATGAGGGATGGGGGAGCCAATAACGATGACAGTGATACCGAGACTGATGATTCTGTTAAGAAGCACTTGGATTTTCAGGATGACCTACATAGAAACTTATCAAATTTTCTGACAACAACTCTGGATGACAAGGATCTCCATGACAGTGACAGGAGTGATGATGAAACTTGTGTGCAAAATGGCTATGATGTATGTATGGATGGTGGGAATGAGCAGAATCACGCAAAAAGTGAAAGCGGGGAAAATTCACTGAAAAATAGTGTAATTTTGGAGAAAAATGATAGTTGCAATGACACAAAGCTTGATCGGGAGTCTAAGCAAGGGTTAACAGTAAGAGATATACTTAAAAAGAATGCAATGCTATTGACTAGTCCAGGGTTAAAGTCCCCGAGCGTAGACTCTAGTAGATATCACTCAGTTCGAGAAAGTGCCAATATAACTGTTATCAATTGTGGTGCTGAAAACAGACGAGTTAATAGCGTACCCAGAGACAGCATGACGTCGCTAGATAGTGGTATAAGTCAGACAGGCACTCTGTCAATATCCACAATATCATCAAAGGGGTCCACTGGAATACAGGACTCCCAGTCAACGCTGTATTCTAAGGACACTGCAAGTATCGATGGACATTCAGATAAAGAGTTGGACAGAGATGAAGTCACTGTTATTGAACTCCTGAAAGAAGAGTACACACGCAGCTCTGTTCTGCCTTCTGAGTTTAATCAGAGTGTCACAGACTTCAGCGAATCTGGGGTGTCTGTTTCTGTAATTTCCGTCCGAAATAACCAAAAAGCGTCTAGTGATTCCAATTTACCGCAGTCAATTGAACATTTACAGGTATAATTTGTTATGCGTGGTCTTAATGACAGATTTTGGTTTATGCTTGATTGCTGTTAATTTTAGCTGTATTCTTGGAAATCTGAACTTTATGCATGTACCCACAGTGTTATCCAGGATTAGTCTGTGCAGTCCGCATAGACTTATCAGGGGCAACACTTTCTGCTTTATGGAGTTTTGTGTTTACAGGAGGTCTCTTCTAAACAAAATTCCAGTGAGGGCAGAAAGTGTCAACCCTGATTAACTAGTGCATTCTGCGCAGGCTAATATTAGATGTCACTTAACGCACATGCATTAAGTCCTATTAAGCACATGCATTAAGTCCAATTAAGCACATGCATTAAGTCCAATTAAGCACATGCATTAAGTCCAATTAAGCACATGCATTAAGTCCTATAAAGCACATGCATTAAGTCCAATTAAGCACATGCATTAAGTCCAATTAAGCACATGCATTAAGTCCAATTAAGCACATGCATTAAGTCCAATTAAGCACATGCATTAAGGCCAATTAAGCACATGCATTAAGGCCAATTAAGCACATGCATTAAGGCCAATTAAGCACATGCATTAAGGCCAATTAAGCACATGCATTAAGGCCAATTAAGCACATGCATTAAGGCCAATTAAGCACATGCATTAAGTCCAATTAAGCACATGCATTAAGTCCAATTAAGCACATGCATTAAGTCCAATTTTCCCAGAACAAGGCTAATTAATTTAATAAGAAACAGGCTGTTAAAGCCGCCTTCCAAGGATCTCAATACTGTGTAATACTCAGATTATGTTCCTATCTATTAATTTACTTAATGAATGAAATTGAAAAATAATTATTAGGTTGAAATTTAGAACTTGTATATGACATTCTTTAAACTTATTAGCATCAAAACTTGGAATTTGTGTTAATTGATAACCAAAAGTTATTCTGTTAATTCTTTTTATTAATTCTATTTTAGTGTTGCTCTCACTAATTTTTGGATTTTACAATTTGTGTATTAATATGCTGAACAGTAAGCAATTAATTATAAACTAAGCTGTGCAATTTTGTTCAGTTTATGAGATTTCTGTCCACAAAATTATATGAGCCATGCTCTTGAAAAGGGGGTCTAATGCATGCGCCTAGAGTGTTGTCTCAGATTAGCCTGTGCCGACTGCACAGGCTTATGTAGGAAGACACTTTCCGCCTAAACTAGTTTTTTGCTAAGATGAGACTCTCTTTAAATGAAAAATAGCATATCATCGGAAAGTGTCGTCCTTCAAACGCATTTTCATGGAGCAGGCTCATACGTTTACTCATATGAACTTATTTCATTAAGGTTTTAAGGTGCCTGTTTAATTTAGAAATTTACATTTTTATTTTTAAACATTATATTTTTGTTACTTAGGTATCACAAGGTAGCCTGGACAATAAGAAATCTTCAGAGGTCATGACGTCATCTGCATCGTTCCCAGACATGTCACGCTTGGCTGAATCACCAAAGAAAGACCATCCGAAACTGGTGGAAAAAGTGCAACGAAAAACTATTAAGTATGTGCCTGTATGTTTGTTTGAGGTTTTTTAATTCATTGTTTCATATAGTTTTTATGCTCCCCAAAAATTTATTTTGGGGGGAGCATAAAGTCGCCGCTTCGTCCGTGTGTCCGTCCGTGCACAATTTTTGTCCGGCCTATTTCTCAGAAACTAATGACCGGATTTTAATGAAACTTTATGGGAAGCTTCCCTACAAAGAGGAGATGTGCATATTATCAGGGGGTTCTGGTCGGATGATTTTTCACAGAGTTATGGCCCTTTGAAATTTTCCATTAATTGTACATATAGTGCAATTCTTGTCCGGGCTATTTCTCAGCAACTAATGACCGGAATTCAATGAAACTTTAAAGGAAGCTTCACTACCAAGAGGTATGTGCATATTATCAGCGGGTTCTGGTCGGATGATTTTTCACAGAGTTATGGCCCTTTGAAATTTTCTATTAACTGTACATATAGTGCAATTCTTGTCCGGGCTATTTCTCAGCAACTAATGACTGCAATTTAATGAAACTTTATGGGAAGCTTCACTACCAAGAGGATATGTGCATATTATCAGCCGGTTCTCGTTGGATGATTTTTCACAGAGTTATGGCCCTTTGTAATTTTCAATTGTACATATGATGCAATTCTTGTCAGAGCTATTTCTCAGCAACTATTGACTGGAATTCAATGAAACTTTATGGGAAGCTTCACTACCAAGAGGAGATGTGCATATTATCAGCCGGTTCTCATCGGATGATTTTTCACAGAGTTATGGCCCTTTGAAATTTCCATTGTACATATAGTGCAATTCTTGTCAGAGCTATTTATCAGCAACTGACTGGAATTCAATGAAACTTTATGGGAAGCTTCACTACCAAGAGGAGATGTGCATATTATCAGCAGGTTCTGGTCGGATGATTTTTCACAGATTTATGGCCCTTTGAAATGTTCCATTGTACATATAGTGCAATTCTTGTCCAAGCTATTACTCAGCAACTTATTATGGGAATTCAATGAAACTTTATGGGAAGCTTCACTACCAAGAGGAGATGTGCATATTATCAGCAGGTTATGGTCGGATGATTTTTCACAGAGTTATGGCCCTTTGAAACTTTCTATAAACTGTACATATAGTGCAATTCTTGTCCGGGCTATTTCTCCCAAACTACTGACTGGAATTCAATGAAGCTTTATGGGAAGCTTAACTACCTTTGAGGAGATGCGCATTTTATTGGCAATTGGGTCCAATTTCTTTTGAAATTAAAAGAGTTTTAAATAAGATATTAAAATTAATTTGGTGATGACAAATCAAATACTGATCATTCAATATTAAGACAGTATTTGAATGTTTTTGTTTGAAGAAATATGACCTTATAATGAGGCAGCTTTTATGTTTTTCTTAACCAATTTTAGGCAGAAGGTTTCACATTACATATTGTGCATTTTCAGCTTTTCATTTATATAATTAGGTTATGTTCATGCATAAAGATTTGTTTGATTAGTAGGTACCTGTTAATGCAAAAATAGACATAAAAAATAATATACTTTTGCCATTTTTTCATTTAACAGTTAATTGTTGTGATTCAAAAAAAAAATATTGTTTCAGTTTCATCGAAATGAGGGAAAATCTCAAAAGCAGGATGAAATATCAGGGAAACTTGTACAGGTATTTGGATGCTTATGATTAAGTTCAGCTGCAATGTGCAATTTTAGAAAATCATAAAAAATGACAAATGTATAATGGTGGTGTGTCACACACATAGATAGATTTAGATGCCAATACAGATGATTGAATTGGTTATTAATCAATGTTCATTTTGAAATATCATGAAATTATCCACCAGAACTACATATTAAAGAACAGCTAAGCCTTATTTGCACATTGTCATTTTCAAAATATCAACTAGAAGCATTCCACTTTAAAAAGCATTTTTAGAGTATTCTTGATGCGACTGAAAGCATTTACAGTGTATGTAGCGTTTAGTTAGTTCAAAATTAGATTTGAGCGGAAATCAGTCTAATGCCATATGCCACCAGTGTATCTTTAGACCATCTTGAGCATCTTCGCTGTCTGGTCAAGAGCTAGATTGTCGGGCTGATGACAGCACAAAACCTTGTGTGACTTAACCCTTTACTTCTTAAATACATATTTTCACGCATTTGTAGTCCCTTAGAAAGTTAAAGTCCCTTATAGAGTTTTAACTCGCAGGCTGTTCAGGTTTTCATGCTATTTTACTTTGCTTCCAAGTGAGAAAGGCTTAATCGCAAACAGAGAAGCTCCAGATCATACAACCTAGTTGTGTAGGCTGGTCTAGACAGTGTTCTCCCAAAGCACTAGCAGCAGGCGATTTCACCGGTATCCTACAATCTTGGTGCCAGCTACTTTTCCCACAAGTATCATTTCAAAACAGAGCAAAAAATGCCCGTTTTTGTTCTCAGGTGCTGCCTTCTTTTAAAATATAACTGGTTACTCCAATAAGACCATTCTCCCATGCTGCTGCTCATATTTTCATGGAGAACACTGGTCTAGAGCTTTGCTGGTCGCATATGGCATAAGACCATTTTTCCCATGCTGCTGCTCATATTTTCCCTGAATGCACAAGCTTAGAGCCATTAGATTGCTGCCAGATTCATCTTATAAATATGTTTAAAATTGATATAAATGTGTATTTTTATTTCTGTTCCCTTTTTATGCCAACGGATCAAATGATCGGAGGTATATTGTTTTTGGCCTGTCTGTCATTCTGTCCAAATAAAACTTTAACCTTGGTTAAACTTTAACTTTACTTATGACTTTTGCTATATTGAAGATAGCAACTTGATATTTGGCATGCATGTGTATCTCATGGAGCTGCACATTTTGAGTGGTGCAAGGTCAAGGTCATCCTTCAAGGTCAAAGGTCAAATATATGGCCTCAAAGTGGCGGCAAAACTTTAACCTTGGTCATAACTTTTGCAATATTGAAGATAGCAAGTTGATATTTGGCATGCATGTGTATCTCATGGAGCTGCACATTCTGAGTGGTGAAATGTCAAGGTCAAAGGTCAAATATACGGCTTCAAAGCGGCGCAATAGGGGGCATTGTGTTTCTGACAAACACATCTCTTGTTGTATTTAATTCTTATCCTGTATAGTTTTCCATAGGTTGTTCATTCTGTTAATCATTCTCATGTTACCTTGATAACTTAAATGCATAACCCACACAATAAATACCACATGGTATGTATTGACCTTAAAACTATTGTACTTGCTAAATATCCCTCTATATCAGGTATTATACTAGTTTCTCTCTTAACCCACCATAGTGCGTCTCTTGATTCCCTAATTAGGCACAAATAATTATTAACCATCTTATTTTAAACTTTTTCCCTACAGTCTTATTGAGAACGGGTAGGTAATGTTTTTACACTAGTGTGAGAGTGCACAAAAATACACAGTCATGCAGTTATAAACAGAATGCATATCTTTTATTAAAAGAAAGCTTTGGATGCAGAGGGTTTTAAAATGATAGCACAAAAAATGGTGTGGTACTCTTTATATAATTAAAGGACTTTGAAAAAGAATTGTGAAAGAATTAGCTTTTGTTAGAAATTTGATCAGTAGCCTTATATATAGCGATCGCTTATATTTCAATATATGGTACAAGGTTATGTCAGCTGAAACTAACTGTTAATTAGAATTATTTTAACGGCAATGCCACAGGTTCCTGGAAAAAGTTATTTATGTGAAAAATGTTTAATTTATTAAAAAATTGTTAGCGTTAACTTATCCCTGTTATAAAAAATTTAGACTACAGAAATATCTTAACTTCTTACTTTATTTTGTTTTATATGAAAAAAGGTAAAACAATTCTTTGTAATCAGACATGAGACATGAGCCAAATTTGAAGAAAAAATACTGTTTTTTACTTTATCAACATGCTTTAGTATAAAGCTTCATGCTTTGTTGAGCAGGTTTAATTGAGTCATGTTATGCCAAATGGAATTTCATGCTTTGTTGAGCAGGTTTAATTGAGTCATGTTATGCCAAATGGGATTTCATGCTTTGTTGAGCAGGTTTAATTGAGTCATGTTATGCCCAATGGGATTTCATGCTTTGTTGAGCAGGTTTAATTGAGTCATGTTATGCCAAATGGGATTTCATGCTTTGTTGAGCAGGTTTAATTGAGTCATGTTATGCCAAATGGGATTTCATGCTTTGTTGAGCAGGTTTAATTGAGTCATGTTATGCCAAATGGGATTTCATGTTTGTTGAGCAGGTTTAATTGAGTCATGTTATGCCAAATGGGATTTCATGCTTTGTTGAGCAGGTTTAATTGAGTCATGTTATGCCAAATGGGATTTCATGCTTTGTTGAGCAGGTTTAATTGAGTCATGTTTGCCAAATGGGATTTCATGCTTTGTTGAGCAGATTTAATTGAGTCATGTTATGCCAAATGGGATTTCATGCTTTGTTGAGCAGGTTTAAATGAGTTATGTTTTGCCAAATGGAATTTCATGCTTGTTGAGCAGGTTTAATTGAGTCATGTTATGCCAAATGGAATTTCATGCTTGTTGAGCAGGTTTAATTGAGTCATGTTTTGCCAAATGGGATTTCATGCTTTGTTGAGCAGGTGTAATTGAGTCATGTTTTGCCAAATGGAATTTCATGCTTTGTTGAGCAGGTTTAATTGAGTCCTGTTATCCCAAATGGGATTTCATGCTTGTTGAGCAGGTTGAAATGAGCCATGTTGTGCCAAAATGGGACCTATACTGTTTGCTGAGGCCTGGAAACCTCCCATGACTTTATAGCAGGCATGGTAGCTCCTGACCAGATTGTGGGAATGCCCAAGCTGCGTTGGAGCTACGTTGGCCGCTTTTTGCATAGGAACCATTTTTGCATGAAGCAGATTAATATTATGGAGTGATTGCGTGCAAAATACTTCTAGACTAAGTCATGCATTGATCTCTTATATTAGTATTGTATGGTAATGTATAAGGTATTTGTAAAGTTTCTATTATATAAATTTTATGTAAATTATTGCCCAATCGAATTGAATTGATTAAACAAAAAGAAACATGTTTATGCATGCCTGAATGATTTTGCCAATGTATTTGTCTGTCTGTCAGTTTTCATGTTGCTGAACACTTTCTCTTCTACTGTCATATGTGCAGCACTTTGTATTTTATCTTCCAAAAAAAATTAATTATTCTAAATAGGCCAATATTACCAATTCTTTTAATTCCCATTCAAACTCAAAAGTTATGTCCCTTTGTTAATCAATAGATTATTTAACTTTCAGATAGTATGAACACTGATGCATTTATTAAATTGTTATTGACACAACCTATATTTTTGTAATCAATACATCAGGACATGTTTGCATGTGTGTAAAACACTTGTTCCGAAGCAATACTGAGAAATATGCCTTTTATTTCTTAGTTGTCTTTCTTATGTGAGCCTGACGTGTGATGTGTGAAGTGATGGCGTGTTATAATAAGCAGTGCTCATTCTTAATCTGCTCAGAATTATGCTTACTTTGTTATTATGCTGTACTAATTGTAGATAGTATAGTGTTTAAGAAAGAAAATTGGACTTATTTCCTTTTTTCTTCCAAATTTTATATATCACACGCTTTTGTATAAGTATAACAACATAATACTGTTACATTTAACTCTTCTTTTGTACATTTCAATAAATAATTTGCTTAAATGTGTACAAATCTGTATTGATATAATCAGTAAAAAAAAAACACAAAAACAATAGTATGTCAACATCTCATTCTCATGACAACATTATAGTAACATTTAAAAAAAATCTGGCTGTAAAGTTTTGTTTAATAGTTGGCTGGTTTTAGTTTCTAAATACTATGATTAGATGTTGTTATTTACCTACTATGATTTTAAGATTATACACTGTAACTCCAATGTAACACATAACAGGGTCTAAGCCACAGCACTGCAATATAAACGGATCAGCATTTTAAGTTCTGAGCTCATTTAATTATTGCCATGTGTGTTTTTATTCACCAAAACATGCATATAAACCCTACTGTATTGATAACTATATACATAATGCTGTTCTAATAAATGTGCATATATATATATATATATATATATATATATGCACATTTATTGGATATATATATCCAATAATCCAATATAATAACAACATTAATTCAAAAAAATTAATTTGGCCATTTATTACTATAAATCTGTTTAAGAATTTCATAAACACATACGCCATTTTTCAGAAGTGTTAAGTGTGTTGTGCATAATGTGTAATCTAACGAATATGAGGGGGCATTATTGTTTACATAAAACAATTGAACTTAAGAAAATTATTAATAAATTTTTTAAGACAACAGCCATAATCATATAAATTGAATTCTTGAATTTTGAAAGTTATTAATAGATGTTCAATTATGAAGAATATAAAAGTATAAATACAATAAAAGAATTTTGATTAAAATATTTTGCACAACATTAAAAAGAAAGCACAATAATTCATACCTAAATGTACATAGATTAATGTATTCAGGCTTTATACATAACAGATGCCAAGACAGATAAAATATGTAATGGATGTGAAAATGATTGCCTATCGAAATACAGTATAATTGCCTTGAGAATTACAATCTAATCAACCATCAACAATCTCCGTCAAACAGGTCAAAGGTAATAATTGTGTCTGGCAAGTTTCCTACCACATCATTGAATCGGCCAATCAACAATAAGCAAGTACAAAGACGGAGTTATATTGACCAATCAACTTTGTATTCAGCCATGTTTGTTAGCTCTGAATATTCACTTCAGTAGGGAAGTCAGTCCACATATGACCACCGGTCAGATAGGTCACACTTACTTATTGTTGTGAGCAAGGCAATCAGTCCTTGCTTTGATGTGGTTCAGATATTGTACATTACGAACATTCGAAAGCGTTTGTGGTAAAGATTAATTAACAAAAATAAATCACAATGAAAACTAAGATGGACTCCTGTACTCGATTGTTATTCACTGACTATGTTACGTATGGGACAGCGGATTAATGGGTCACTGTTAAGATTTAATTAAAACAACCAATAAACGAGTGAATTTAAATTTAGATTGAATGCAATGAGATACAAAGACAGTTTTATTGCGTCATACGCAGTCATGCAAAAAACATGCACAAAACATGCACCTCAGGGACTTTTGAAAACGGGGCGAAAATGAAATTGAATTTCTGTAAATAATAACTCTGCTTTTGAATATTACTAAATCCTCGAGATTACTTATTTAATTTATTTTGCCTGTTACATTATCAATTACATTTAGCAGACAATATTTAGACTTCTATTCTCTACAAATAACAATGAAATCAAACATGCCTTGTTAAACTTGTCAAAGCTGTTAATGATTCAAAAGATGGTTAGCACATTAAAAAAAACAGCATAAGAGATTAAACATGGGTAAACACGTGCACACCTTTGTTTTCATCTAACATTATATTATCACACTTTTAAACTGTCATTCTCCAGTAATGGTTAGTCTTCAATCGATTATAATTAAGCTGGTAAACAATCAGCACTATGGGCCCCGCCATATTTGAATTTAAAAAAATGCTTGAGACCGTAATGGAAGGTTGGATAAAAAACTGGAGCCAAGACCCACTGGTGTTATATTGGATCCCACGTTTTAACAAAGCACGTTGTATTGAATTTACAGTGTAGCTGGATATTCCAATATTGAAAAGGAAATACTAATTCAGAGATCGGGATGTTTTTTTCTCAGATGGGATTACTGCCCCATTTATGAAAAAACAAAGTTTAATGGGCACTTTCTCAAGATTTATTTCGGGTAAAAAATACAGACAATAGGAAAATCAGCGTCAGTAAAATTGCGACCCCATCAAATTTATTTCCAAGTCTGTCAGACTGTGATGCAACTATTTTGTTAAATATATTAATTATAATAATACGTTTTGCGTTGTAAATCAACGAGCTCTCATGACAACAAGTCAACAACTTTAACAAGCATAATACTGTGAAGATGAGGGGATCGATCTACCTCGTTTTCTTCATGAACGATCTCGCAGGTCGAGTAAGAGCCAACAAATAATTTGTGTAAGAGTAGTTTATCTTATATAAGATTTATGCAACGGGGATCGCATTGCGTAATGGTGCGCATCGAATTACAGAAATGATGCGCAGTTTTTCGTTTTGATGGGAAAAGAACGCACTGCACACCTTTATCCCAGTCTCTGTTAATTTTGCAATGTGTTTATCTTCAGTGAAAAGCCAACATTGGCTTCACAGATTCCTTACTTTCACGTCCCAAACTCGACGGATGATGAAGACCAAAAAGGCTGTCATCTTGTGGTCTGTGTGCATGGACTAGATGGTAAATGCAGTACACTTTAAGTAGTTAAATGCAGTACACTTTTAGTAGTTAAATGCAGAACATTGATAGTAGTTAAATGCAGTAAACTTGAAACTTTCTAATTTGATGAAATGCCTAATTATATTCAATGGCGTTGTACAGAACATATATATGTACGTAATATTGATAAAAAATAAGAGGTATTAATAATATTATGCAGCATTAATTAAAGGATTAATGATCTAAATATGTGTGATATAAATAATAATGCTGTAAGAAACTTAAGCAATAAAACAATACCGGCTAAACTATTAAAACACAGTAAAAGTAAAATATTATGTAATAAATTGATATAACTAGGGTTAAGACAATAATAATAATGATTTTATGAGCAAATATTTGGCAACATACAGACACTGTTTTTCATTAACTAAAAGGATACGTAAAAGGATATTTCTGCACTCTGGCTGTCGGATCCCACAGCTTTTAGTCACCTGTCACCCTTAAGGACACTTCTTTTGGGTTTTAACCTTATTTGAACTATCGTGACTACAAGTCACAAATAGACTGACCAAGTGTGACTACAAGACACAACAAGGTTAAAATTACAGTGTGGCTATAAGACACAACTAGAGGGCCTAAGCGTGACTAAAAGAAAGCTGGTTGATGTAATTCAATCATTGAGCAAAGAAGCCCTAATGATTCTTGGTTAACAGTCACTTGTACAATAAATATCCTTTTCGAGCAAAGAAGCCCGCACAATTCTTTAATTTCTTGGTCCTCCGAGTCCTAGTGACAAATAAGCCCGTACAAATGAGTCTCGATTTTTTTTTTAATCACAGGTATTCAAATTAAAATAGGTTGTAAAAGTCTCTGAAGAGAAATGTTTTCAAATTCCATTTGAAAATGTCTATTGAGGCCGAAGTCCGGATGATTGATGGAAGGTCATTCCACAGTTTCGGACCAACAACTCCGAAACTCCTGTCCAAGAATGTTTTTCTCTTTGTGCGTTTCACATCATAACATGCGTTATACAAGACGGTAGATCGTAGGTTACGTGCTGGTACTTTTTCTTTTAAAAGTTCTGTAAGGTATTTTGGCGCGTGACCAACAGAACAATTATACATGAAGGCCAGTAATTTGAATGTTATCCTTGCCTTTACTGGTAGCCAATGAAGTTCATATAAAGCATCTTTTGAACTGTCATATTTCTGTCGGCCGAGTACCAATTTGGCACACATGTTTTGGATACGTTGCATTTTGTTTATTTCGCATTGAGCTGTTCCATACAAGATCAGATTACAATAATCCAGATGGGATATTACCAAAGACAAAACAAGTATTTCTGTTGCTTCTTTTGTTAAGTATTTCCTTATGTTTTTGATTTTAATGTAGTTGTACATGGCTGTACAACACTTAATTTTGATGTGTTCTTTAAAATTTAGTGTTTCGTCTAAATATGCAGTATATTGATAGAAGTTAAATGAGGTACATTGATAATAGTTAAATGCAGTACAATTTACGTAGTTAAATGCAGTACACTGATAGTAATTAAATGCAGTACATTTATAGTAGTCAAATGCAGTACACTTATAATAGTTCAATGCAGTACATTAATAGTAGCTGAATGCAATGCATGTTTAATCTTTAAATGCAGGACATTGATAGTAGTTCAATGCAGTACATTGATAGTAGTTCAATGCAGTACATTGATAGTAGTTAGATGCAGTACATTGATAGTAGTAAGATGCAGTACATTGATAGTAGTTAGATGCAGTACATTGATAGTAGTTAAATGCAGTACACTATATTTCCTATTCAGTGATTATGGAAGTACAAAATGTATAGACAATTCATGAAATAATTATAAATATTTAACAAAAAAATCCAATATTATATTATAGTATATATTATATTATATTAATTATAATATATATTATAAATGATATATATATTAAAATATATTGAACAAAAAGACCTGTGAGAAGATATTACCTTAATGCTTTGTGAATACTGTGCAATTTCATGATTGATCAATTATCAAGTATAGATTGCGAAAATAAACAATGAAAACCTTTAAACCTAATGTACTGAAATGGGAAAATTCAGGTAACAGCGCAGATCTTCGTCTTGTGAAGACATACATGGAGATGTCACTGCCTGGTTACCGGCTCGAGTTCCTTATGTCAGAGAGGAACCAGTCAGACACATTCGCAGATTTTGATGTGATGACAAAGCGACTTGTTGCAGAGGTTGTTATTCACATCGACATGTACTCGCTGAAAGTTGCTCGTATAAGGTAAGCTGATTATTTGAAAGTTCAAAAGCAGCGTTCAGGGAACTCTTAGCTTTATTAATGTGCCTAAAAGGTAAAGGCTAAACTTTCAGCTTTTATGGAATAAGTTGCTTTTAAAAGACCCTTCTAAATGAAAATCCAGTTTAGACGTAAAGTATCATCCCTGGTTAGCCTGTGCAGACTGCACATGCCCAGTTATCTAAGAATGAGGCTTCATTTCCACTGCAGAATTATTATTTTCTGAGTACAGGTTAATATTAACCAAGATTATAATATATTTTTGTAGTTTCATTTGTTTAGCTCACTTGATTGCTCAGGTGAGCTTTTCTGACCGGTCTTTGTCCGTCGTATGTCAGTACTCCGTCCGTCCGTAAACATGTGCTCGTAAACACTCTAGAGGCCACATTTCTTGTCCCATCTGCATGAAACTTGGTCAAAAGCTTTGCCCCAATAAAATCTCGGTCGAGTTCGAAACTGGGTTGTGCCGGGTCAAAAACTAGGTCACCAGGTAAAAAAAAAGAAAAACCTTGTAAACACTGTAGAAGTCACATTTTATGTTAAATCTTCATGTAACTTTGTCAAAATGTTTGTCTTATCTTGATTGAGTTCAAAAGTGGTTCCTGTGTGTTGAAAAACATGGCAACCAGTGGGCGGGGCAGTTTTCCTTATTTGGCTATAGAGAAACCTTGTAAACACTCTAGAAGTCACAACTTTTGCCCAATCATCATGAAAATTGGTCAAAACATTGGTTCAATTGATGTCTCAGATGAGTTCAAAAATGGTCGAGATCGGTGAAAAAACATGGCTGCCAGTGGGCAGCGCATTTTCTCTATATGTATATAGTGGCCATTTTCCCTATTTGGCTATAGAGAAACCCTGTAAACACTCTAGAAGTCACAATTTTTGCCCAATCATCATGAAAGTTGGTCAAAACATTGGTTTTATTGATATCTCGGATGAGTTTGAAAATGGTCGGGATTGGTGAAAAAACATGGCTGCCAGTGGGTGGGGCATTTTTCTCTATATGTATATAGTGAAAACATGTGAACACAGTAGAATTCACATTTTTGGCCCCATTTTCATGAAATTTGCTCAGAACATTTGTTTCCTTGATACGAGCGTTGAGTTCAAAAATGTCAAGGTCACGATAACCCCGAAATAGTAAAATGGTTTCCGGATGATAACTCAAGAACGCTTATGCCTAGGACCATGAAACTTCTTAGGTGCATTGATCATGACTCGTAGATGACCCCTTTTGATTTTCAGGTCACTAGGTCAAAGGTCAAGGTCACGGTGACCAGAAATAGTAAAATGGTTTCCAGATGATAACTCAAGAGGGCTTATGTCTAGAATCATGAAACTTCATAGGTACATTGATCATGACTCGAAGATGACCCCTATTGATTTTAAGGTCACTAGGTCAAAGGTCAAGGTCGGGGTGACCTGAAATAGTAAAATGGTTTCTGGATGATAACTCAAGAACGCTTATGCCTAGGATCATTAAACTTCATAGGTACATTGATCATGACTCGCAGATGACCCCTATTGATTTTCAGGTCACTAGGTCAAAGGTCAAGGTCACGGTGACCTGAAATAGTAAAATAGTTTCTGGATGATAACTCAAGAACGCTAAGGCCTAGGTTCATGAAACTTCATAGGTATGTTGATCATGACTCGCAGTTGACCCCTATTTTTTATCAGGTCACTTGGTCAAAGGTCAAGGTCTTAGTGCCAAATAACGTATTCACATATTCACACAATGGGTGTCAAAGTCACGGTGACTCAACTTAGAAAAATGGTTTCTGGATGATAACTCAAGAATGCTTACGCTTAGGATCATGAAACTTCATATGTATATTGATCATGACTCGCAGATTAAATAATGATGAAACTTGACCAGGATGTTTGTCTGGGCAATATCTAGGTCAAGTTTGACATTTGGTAAAGATTGAATGAGCCGACTCCTCTCAGGTGAGCGAACTAGGGCCATCTTGGCCCTCTTGTCTTTGTTGTTTGATTGAAATAAAGTAGGATTTTCTACAACTAACTTGAACGTAAACACAAATACATTTCAGTTTCAAATAAAATAAATGCACTATTTGTTTGTGTTTTTTTGTCACTGTCATAATTATGTAGTGTATGAATAGTATATTTATCAACAATGAGAAGATTGGCTATTTGCACAATATAAGTTTATGACACAAAGTAACTGTTGCATGCCTTTTGCCTGGCACATGAAGCACTGTTCCTTAATTTACAAATGAGGCTGGCTGTGAGGACGTGGGCCTAAATGCATGTGTGTATGCACTTCAATGCACTTGCTAATCTGGGACGACACTTTACGCAAAAGCATTAAGCCCATGAGGCTCTACTATATTATGTTCATGTGTTTGCAGTTTCATCGGTCACTCTCTGGGCACTATCATCATCAGGTCGGCGCTGACCCATCAGGATATGTTCCCACTGCTGCCAAGGCTGCACACATTCCTCTCCCTGTCTGGGCCTCACTTGGGGACTCTATTCAACAGCAGCGGCCTCGTAAACATGGGTATGTGTGTGCACTAGCAGCCTTGTAAACAGAGCTCCAGATAAGGATTAAGTCTAAAGGGTATTTTACCCCCTGATATTATGTTTAAATGGTATTCTACTCCTTTGTTTCAGCCATAAAGGGTATTTAGAAATATTGAGAGCTGTTCTCAATTTCCATGAAAAACTTACATAGTACATGCAATTTAATTAGGTTATGGCACTGCTTGTGCAATTGAAATAAAGTCACACTGCCTGTCGTCTATGTAAGTTAACTATAAACTTCTTCAACAATGTGATCGCTTAAAATTACTTTAACAAGTCTAAAAGCCTCATAAGATATATCTCTATTGGCATATTGTGATATACAGTTACTTCCTGCAGGAGCCTCTGTTGGCTTGAAACGTGCCTTTTTCAAACCTAGAACATGATGGGCTGCTATTTTTATTTGATGGTTCTTTTGATTTCCTTTCTTTTGATTTAAAGGTGCACTTACACTTAACACTAAACTTGATTGTTTAACCGGTTACGCACTTTAATTGATAAAAAAAACGTACCAAGATTTGTATTGCATAATGTTACGTACTAGGCTAATTTTTTAAGCGTTTATAATGTTTCAATGCATAAATATGCAGATAGGCATCTTATCTGTAGCTCTGCTTGTAAACATGGGTATGTGTGTGCACTAGCGGCCTCGTAAACATGGGTATGTGTGTGCACTAGCGGCCTCGTAAACATGGGTATGTGTGTGTACTAGCGGCCTCGTAAACATGGGTATGTGTGTGACACTTTCTAGTTTGTTTAAAGAAAGTCTTTTCTTAGTGGAAACGCAGTCAAGGCGGAAAGTGTTGTCCTCTGCACAGGCTTATCTGGGAAGACACTTCACACATAAGCATTAAGTTCCAGTTTTCATAGAACAAGGCTGTACATGACAAGCCGGTGTAGACTGCACAGGCTAATATAGGTGGACACTTCACACTCCTGCATTTAGCCAGTTTTTCCCCGCGAAGGGCTTATATGTTTTGGGTTGAAAAAGGCTGCAATGGTCTTTTTTATGTGGAATCTGCCTTAGAACTTAGGAGGTCCCAGGTCTTACTTTCAATAGGGGAGCATTCTCGAGTACTTGTTCTTCCCAGGAAATGGACTTGAAAGTATTTATATAATGAGCCAAAAGCATTGGATGCATCTAGCAAGCTAAAATAAATTGGTTGAAACTAAACTAGAAGCACTGCACGGTATGAGCTATATATTAGTTAGTAATTCTGTCAGAATTAATAACGGCAGGTATACATTGGTTTCCACATGTCAGTTCGGTATTTAAAGATTTTTTATTTTGTTTTGAGTTTGTTTTATATGCAATGATGGTTTACTGGTCTGATTGGTATAAGTTAAACCACAAGGATGTAGGCAGATTATAAATGAAAATATGAATGTGATTTTGGTTTCAACATTACGTTTCTTTAAAAATGATAATGGAACAAGAACTGTATTTTGCTTGCTCAGGACTGTACTGGTAAGCTTTCTGTTTCTTTTGTTTTTTGTTTATTTAAAAAAGGATGATTTTGTTCTCTGTGTACAGAAAAATCTGTGAGAGTGCTTTGTTTGGAAAAGTAATTTAATGTGCAGATATACAAAAAATACCTCAACCATTCAAAACCATACCATAGCTGGTTCCTACAAAATATTGCAATGTCTGGTTCCCACAAAATAAATCAATGGCCGGTTGAAGAAAATCATACAATCGCCGGTTCCCAGAAAAAGATGTCGGCAAGACCCATGCATAAACACAAGTTGTAAAAGAATCCTAATTTCCCCCCCCCCCCCCCCCCAAAAAAAAAATTCCCAATTCAGTCGACTTTTCACCAAAAACAATCCCAAATCCAAAATTGCATTTTTATGCTCCCGGTAGGGTGGCATATAGCAGTTGAACTGTCCGTCTGTCTGTCAGTCTGTGCGTCTGTCCGAAAACTTTAACATTGGCCATAACTTTTGCAATATTGAAGATAGCAGCTTGATATTCAGCATGCATGTGTATTTCATGGTGCTGCACATTTTGAGTGGTTAAAGGTCAAGGTCATCCTTCAAGGTCAAAGGTCAAATATATGGCTTCAGTGCGGGGCAGTAAGGGGCATTGTGTTTGGGACAAACACATCTCTTGTTTTATCCTAAAATGACCAGAAAAAGACCACAGAATCATACAATGTCTGGTTCCCGCACAGGTATGTGGTTCATGCAGAAGTGGAAGAAGTCTGGCTCCCTGCTGCAGCTGTCATTGAAGGACAGCACCGACCCCCGTGCCTCCTTCCTCTATCAGCTCAGTCAGAAACCAGGTGAGTTGTTTAATGGTCTAGCCGAGTTGGAAGACTCCTGGAATAACACATTTCATTCAAATTGAGGGCAATGAGTTTTCATGTCCCCCACTATAGTAGTGGGGGACATATTGTTTTTGCCCTGTCTGTCTGTTGGTCTGTTTGGCCCAACTTTAACATTTTGCAATAACTTTTGCTATATTGAAGATAGCAACTTCATATTTGGCATGCATGTGTATCTCATGAAGCTGCACATTTTGAGTGGTGAAAGGTCAAGGTCATCCTTCAAGGTCAGAGGTCAAATATATGTGGCCCAAATCGCTTATTTTATGAATACTTTTGCAATTTTGAAGATAGCAACTATATATTTGGCATGCATGTGTATCTCATGGAGCTGCACATTTTGAGTGGTAAAAGGTCAAGGTCAAGGTCATCCTTCACAAGGTCAAGGTCATCCTCCAAGGTCAAACGTCATATAGGGGGACATTGTGTTTCACAAACGCATCTTGTTTGGGGATGATTTGGTGTTAAAAGATTCCCTGCCTGGCCATACAAATTGTGTGGAAGTGGGTCATTCACCCTTTCTCACTCAGAGCAAAGTATAAATGGCTATATGCAACAGAACAGCCTGTGAGTAACTTGCAGTCTGTTAAAATTGTATCCTGTTTGCTTCTCATCAGTACCTTAGGGTTGGAAATGCTTAAAAAAGCTTGAAGCTAGTAAAAAAAGTCTTAAATTTTGTCTGATTTTCTAGGGAATTACAAAAGTGCAAAAGTGCATATTGGAATGGTTAAGGGTAATACAAGTGTTCTATCCTTACCTCTGATTCAAGAATGGACAGAAAGAAGGTACAGTTTAAATTGGTAAACTAGCTTAGCCTTAAACAGTGTGGGTAGGTTACCTGACTGCCATTGACTGGAATACTGGTGAATACTGCAAACTAATTTAAATGATTGTGCTGCAGGTTAACCTGAGTGCCAGTGTTTTGTTTCATTTCTATCAGGAAATCTCTTCATAATAATATAAGTATTTGGAAGAACCTGTCCTTTGAGACAGTAAGCATTCAATTTCATCCTACTTAATTCACCGTAACTGATTACCAAATCAGTTGAAGATGACTTTTTTAGAATCATGTGCTATTTAAAACTGAAGAAAAAAAGTACATATTAAGGCAGCATTTTCCGTTGAAACGATTTGTCTTGTGAAGATTATTAAATGTTTGTTGTTTGGATTTAATGGATCACAATGTAATGATAATGTTCTGTTTGTTTTCAGGTCTAGAATTTTTCAAGCATGTACTACTGGTCGGTTCGTCTCAGGACCGTTACGTCCCATACCATTCCTCTCGCATAGAGATGTGCAAAGCGGCTCAAAGGGACAGCACTGGACTAGGTATGTTGTGTTTGCATCAAGAGTCCTCTTCCTTTGATATAATGTGAGTTTTGTTTTAGGAAAACTGGGCTTGATGTATGTGCGTAAAGTGTCGTCCCAGTTAGCGTTTGCAGTCTGCTGAGGCTAATCAGAAACAACACCTTTGGACTACACTAGATTTTGGTTTAAGAAGAGGCCTCATTAAAAACTAAATATTACATACAAGGGGAAAGTGTTGTCCCTGATTAGCCTGTGGGGACTGCAAAAGCTTATCTGCCATGACATTTTACGCACATGCATTAAGGGCAGTTTTCCCAGATGATACTCATATTATAATGTAATCTGTTATACATATCACAACACATTTCATGTAATCTGTTATACATATCACAACACATTTCAATCATTATTCAAACACTTTTCAAACTTACACAGGAATTAGGTTATTTTATTTTGATTTTGTGCTGAAGATAATGTAATTAATTTGCAATCTGTCATTTTATATCTATAACACAATTTGATGTGGTTATTATTTTATGACAGGTCAATTTATCTTTCCTACCATTTCCTCACTGCTTTTATACCAGAACATACAAATCAGGGGCAATCCTTTTTATTGCATGATGCTTTTTCTGAAGACTCGGTCAATTTGTATTTGGTTTACTTCGTAATTTCTCATGAGTCAAGATATGTTTAAAAATAAGCATTTTGCACCATGGTGTGTTGGTTTTGTATGTTCTTTTCATTTGGATATCTATGGCCATATTTTTCAATTTCCTTTCCAAAATTAACAAACCGACCAGTCTAATCTGGGACTACACTTAACCCACATGCATTAACCCTTTTCCACTCAGGAGGAAAGTGAAAATGGCTATATGCAAACAGCATACAACCAGAACAAGTAACTCGCAGTCTGTTCAGGTTTGATGCTGTTTGCTGCTCATCAGTATCTAAGGGTTGGAAATTAAGCCTTTGATACTTGTATCTAGTAAGAAAGGTCTTAAATAAAATTTAACTTTCTAAGGGACTACAAATGCGTGAAAATACATATCTACGTGGTAAAGGGTTAAGCCCTGTTTTCTCAGAGGGTGACTAAATATAAAATTGTAACCCCAATAATTTATGGTCCATGAAATGAAGCAGTAACATTGCAATGGTATCCTTTCATAAGTTTGAGCCTCTCTCTGTGAAATGGGGTGAATGCATGTGCTTTAACCCTTTGCATGCTGGGAAATTTGTCGTCTGCTAAAATGTCGTCTGCTGAATTTCTAAAATTAGCATTTTCTTCGATTTTTTTCAAAGAATATTATCAGAATAGCAAACAGTTTGGATCCTGATGAGACGCCACGTTCTGTGGCGTCTCATCTGGATCCAAACTGTTTGCAAAGGCCTTCAAAATTCGGTTCCCGCACTGAAAGGGTTAAGTGTTGTCCTAGATGAACCTGTGCACACGCTAATCAGGAACAACACTTCCGCCTACACTAGATTTTCGTTTTAGAAGAGATCTCATTTAAAACGAAAAATATCATAATAGGGAAAAGTGTTGTCCCTTACGACTTTTTCTGTTTTAATGGAATTTTTATGCCCCCGGTAGGGTGGCATATAGCAGTTGAACTGTCCGTCAGTCAGTATGTCAGTATGTGTGTATGTCAGTCTGTCCGTCTGTCCGAAAAAAACTTTAACATTGGCCATAACTTTTTCACTATTGAAGATAGCAACTTGATATTTGGCATGCATGTGTATCTCATGGAGCTTAACATTTTGAGTGGTGAAATGTGAAGGTGAAGGTCATCCTTCAAGGTCAAATGTCAAATATATGGCGTCTGTCCGTTCGAAACTTTAACATTGGCCATAACTTTTTCAATATTGAAGATAGCAACTTGATATTTGGCATGCATGTGTATCTCATGGAGCTGAACATTTTGAGTGGTGAAAGGTGAAGGTGAAGTTCATCCTTCAAGGACGAATGTCAAATATATGGCGTCTGTCCGTCCGAAACTTTAACATTGGCCATAACTTTTTCAATATTAAAGATAGCAACTTGATATTTGGCATGCATGTGTATCTCATGAAGCTTCACATTTTGAGTGTGGAAGTGTAAGGTCAAGGTCATCCTTCAAGGTCAAAGGTTAAAAAACAAAAAAAAAAAAATCAAAGCAGCGTTCTCATGAAGCTGCACATTTTGAGTGGTGGAAGTTCAAGGTCAAGGTCATCCTTCACGGTTAAGGTCATCCTTTAAGGCCAAAGGTAAAAAAAAAAATTGTTTTAAAGCAGCGTTAACATGAAGCTGCACATTTTGAGTGGTGGAAGTTCAAGGTCATCCTTCAAGGTCAAGGTCATCCTTCAAGGTCAAAGGTAATTTTTTTTATAAAATTTCAAAGCGGCGTTCTCATGAAGCTGCACATTTTGAGTTGTGGAAGTTCAAGGTCAAGGTCATCCTTCAAGGTAAAAGGTAAAAAAAAAAAAATCAAAGCCGCGCAATAGGGGTTATTGTGTTTCTGACGAACACATCTCTTGTTCTTTTAAAGAAAGTATTTTCTTTAAAAAAATCTACTTTATAAGGAAAGTGTTGTCCCTGATAAGCTTGTTGAAACTTTACAGGCTAATCCGGGACGGCACTTTATGCACATGCATTCAGCCCAATTCATCCAGAACATGGCTGATTTCATTGCAGATGTTCAAGAATGTCTCTCTTATCACCCACCAAAGTTTGTAACAAATTGCATGATTTCTTATATTTGTTAATCATTTTGGCAGGTTCAGTGTACGGTGAAATGGTCGCCAACATTCTTACGCCTATCGTAAACAACCCGAAATGCAAGCTCATCCGTTACGACGTATTCCACGCCCTGCCCAGCACTGCAAACACCATCATTGGTAGAGCCGCACATATTGCCGTCTTAGACTCGGAAATCTTCATCGAAAAATTCCTTATGGTGTGCGGACTTAAGTACTTCAAGTAGACACGTTTTTCATAAGAATTAAGTTATTCTGGTTTAGCTTTTCTGTGGACCTCTGTACTGTCCATAGTCAAGTTTTTTTTATGATTCAAGTTCTACAAATATGTATATTGTCGAAGGAAAATTTTCAAATGTGCTAATTTTACGACTCTTATCTTAGACTAAAGTGACTTAGTTCAAGTTTCTCTTACTGAACTCAGTTACTAGAAACAGACAGGTTTTTCTGTGGACCTTAGTGACAAAAACAGGCGTGTTTTTGTCTGTGGACTCATGGACTTCAAAAAATTACCAGTATATTTCGTGTTGACATAAATATTTTAAAGATCATGTTTTGTATGCGGACCTAAGTGCTACAATCAACCAAGTTTTGTATGTGGACATAACTACTACAACCAACAAAGGTTTGTCTGTTGGCTCAAGTACTTCAAACAGCCATGTCCTTGTATGGATTGGATATTTGAAAAGCAAATGTTATGTATATTCAAATACTTGCAATAGCCTTTTTTTCTATTGACACTATAACAGTTAATAGACAAATGTTTGGAAACGTGCACAATAAATAGCCTGTCTCTAGACTAGGAATAAGCATATAACAGTAGAATCTCAATTGTCGTTTCTGTTCTGTAATTATTGTTTATGTCATTATTTATATTCGTTGCTGTATTACATTTTGTAGTGAAAATCATAAAATGGGCATTTCATTACTTCTTGAATAATTAAATATTGTTGTAATACAAGTAAGTGATTATTTATATTTTTCAAACATGAGCATTTCATGCTAGCTTTCAAGTATCATTTTAATGCCTCATTTGCTACAAAATGAAAAATGAATTGTAATTTATAAACTTAATGTCAAAGGTATTGACATGTAGATTAAATCAATTTAAAATTGCTAGAATCAAGTTGTATAGCCACAAGTACATGTATCAGTTTCTCAAAGTCTTAGAATCTCATAAAACGCTAATATGGCTCAATATCAAACTGGTTTGTGTTCTGTTATCTGAGAATTCTGTGGGGAGAAATTTAAATCTGTTCAAAAATAGAAGTTTTAAAGTTGTAATCTAACATTTTCTCTCCGTTTTCTCTCTGTATTAGATACTTAAGAAGAGAGATTTTCATGCAATTGATTGCTTTGAAAGCCTGGCATGAAGGCTGGTAATTTATCAAGTTACACTTGCTTGATTGAAGTGAGCTATAAAACTGGTATAACATTTTATCATCAACATACTAGTTGCAGGGACCTTATAGGTTTTTAACCAGGTTTTCCGAAGGAAAAAACTGGTTATTAGATTGGCGAATGCGGGCGGGCTGGCTGGCTGGCTGGCTGGCGGAATAAGCTTGTCCGGACCATAACTATGTCGTTCATTGTCAGATTTTAAAATCATTTGGCACATTTGTTCACCATCATTGGACGGTGTGTCGCGCGAAATAATTACGTCGATATCTCCAAGGTCAAGGTCACACTTTGAGTTCAAAGGTCAAAAATGGCCATAAATGAGCTTGTCCGAGCCATAACTATGTCGTTCATCGTCAGATTTTAAAATCATTTGGCACATTTGTTCACCATCATTGGACGGTGTGTCGCGCGAAATAATTACGTCGATATCTCCAAGGTCAAGGTCACACTTTGAGTTCAAAGGTCAAAAATGGCCATAAATGAGCTTGTCCTGGCCATAACTATGTCATTCATTGTGAGATTTTAAAATCATTTGGCACATTTGTTCACCATCATGGGACGGTGTGTCCCACGAAAGAATCACGTCAATATCTCCAATGTCAAGGTCGCCACGACTAAAAATAGATTTAAAAAAAAAAAAAAATTACAAAGGGGGTTAATTTTTTTTGGTCATTTCAAAAGTTCAGTTTGAGTTTTCTCCCTTTATCAGATTTTTTTTTCACAATGAAAACCTGGTTTTGTGACAATTTTGTCCCTTGTTGTGAATTATATTAAAAATGGGCCATTATTATGTTAATTTGTACACACATAGTTGTTCAAACTGATTGATGTGCAGTGTTAAAATTCACAAATAATATGTCTGCTTTTATTGGTGTTTATTAATGTGTGTAATGGTATTTGACATGCTCATGTTTATGTGATTATTTTTCAATTGAACCAAGTTCACAGTTGGAATATAAAATGTGCTGATTAAAAAAACATGTTTTATCTGACCTGACCATGTACATTGACAAAATACATTAGGGTAACTGTTTCATTTGAAAGTATGCACTATTATTAGTTGTATGGGTACCATGGAAGACGACTGATCTGCCCTATAGCTTTGTGTAGCAGTTTGTGTCCATTAAGTATTAGCAAATGCCAATAGATTTTTGACACATTAAACATTTGTGTGCTCATGTGTGTGGTCATATGTTTATAAATTGTTTTACAATATTTTGCAAGTAACATAGTATTATATATTTTTCTTTAAACTTTGGTTTGTTTTCTTTATGTTTGTTCTGTGACATATTCCTTCCTTTACCTATTCCGTCATGATGTATTCTTACATCAAACCCTTTCATATCATCTTTGATTATGTTAGTGCAATTAACTTACATGTATTCCTATTGTTTCTAATACATTCTTGAATCAGATCTTTTTTAGATTCTGGTGCAGTGCATGATGAATTATTTTGTGATAGTTACCATAGTTTTGAATGTATATTTATTCGAACATGTAGTTGTTAATTTAAATGGTCTCTATTTTACTTCGTTCACAAGGACATTTTGTTGTTTATATACTTAAAATGACAAAAATGCTTTACCATGTATTCTGTTATGATTTCTGCAATGATGCATAAACAGAAGGTTTTTTGTTCCTTCAAGTTGATTGACCCTAATTTGTTCTTGAATTAACTAAATAATTTGGAAGATTAATGCATCATGCCATTGGAAATTCATATTACATTGAAAATCATTAAAAATAAACGTGAACAACAGAAATTTAAGCAGTTCTACTAACAATGTACCTTTTTTTATGCGAAGTTATTGAAAAGAAATGACCTATTTTAAAGGGCCTTATTCAAACCTTGAAAAAAAAAAGCAAACTGTCAGCTGTTTGTTACCATTAGTGAAACAGGTGCATGGATATTTCAAATGACTGGGTAGCAAGTTGTTATCATATATACATGAACTTGTTAAATTGGTTTCCTCATAATTATGCTTTCAATTTATTCATTGTTATGAAGCGTACCATAAAATACGTAGACATTGGCAAGAAAGTACTTAAATCGCAAATGTAAAGAAATCCTCATTTTTAAATGTGCTTTATCAGACCATGTTGATTAAAATTAATGTATGAACAGTTATTACATGTATGTTGCATTTTGGAGTTTTTAAAATGTTATTCAATATTTAAATTAAGTTTTTAAGTTGTAGAAAACACACAATTTGATCATTTACAGCCTCATCCATCTAGTCAGAAATTGAACATATATTTGGACCGTGCTCTGTGACAAGGGGGTTTACTGCATGTGCATAAAGTGTCATCCCAGATGAGCCTGTGCAGACTTCACAGGCTTATCTATGAGGACACTGTACGCACATGCATTTTACCACTTTTTCACATTTTATGGCACATTTTAATAATCGGCTTTTATTTGCCAAAACTGGATAGCAAAAATCTCAGTTAGGAGAAAATTCTTTGATTTTATAAAAAAAATATCAGGATGTTTCTTTGAAATCTTTTTAAATAGAATATATTTTTGTATGTTAAGAATTAACTCATTTGTTTGAAAATAAGTAATGTATTTACATTTTCATACGACTTTCTTTAAGAGTTCCTCTCTGTTTTAAAAACAATAGAGTTCCCCTTGCTCGTTAGAGCTGCCCTTTATATAACCAAAGTACTTCACTATTTGGTAAAGGACTGCATAACATGGCTATTGATGATAATATTACATTATAATATGTAATCATTTACTGAAAATATACTTTAAACTATGTTATTAGCGGCATTATGTATTGTTTTGTCTGCAAAACAGAAGCAAACAATTGTATCAAATATCGTGCAAGTTCATTTCCATCCTGATAGATTCATAAATTTCATACATTTAGGAGTTCAATTGTTTGTAGTCTTACATTATAATATGTAATCATTTACTGAAAATATACTTTAAACTATATCATTAGCTATAGCGGCATTATGTATTGTTTTGGTCTGCAAAACAAAAGCAAACAATTTTATCAAATATCGTGCATGTGCATATTCATCCTGGTAGATTCATTGAAATCATACATTTAGGAGTTCAATTGTCCTTGGTATTCTCACCAATCTACAGGTAGATTAATTGAAATCATACATTTAGGAGTTCAATTGTCCTTGGTATTCTCACCAATCTACAGGTAGATTCATTGAAATCATACATTTAGGAGTTCAATTGTCCTTGGTATTCTCACCAATCTACAGGTAGATTCATTGAAATCATACAGTTAGGAGTTCAATTGTCCTTGGTATTCTCACCAATCTACAGGTAGCACATGCATGATTATTTCCAAATACACCAATGTGGAAATGTTGATTTTGGTATCATTTAACTGAAACGTCTGCTCACTTTATTTTAATAATTCTTTGTTACTTTGTTTGAAGTCAAATTGTACCCCATTAAATATTTTGTGTATTATTATGACATGTTGGATAGAAGCAGCACAGCATCCTTTCGGAAGTGTATAATTTAATTATTTTAAAATTGGTTTTCAGCATTCATTAAAACAGTATCAAACGTACGGCATTACATTTACTTAAAGATTATAGATTTTCTCCATTCTGGTTATAAATCGGTTACAGGTATAGGAAGATTTTTAATGCAAATCTGTTCACTGTTTACCACTGAATCACCAGTTTATTTGTGTTTTTGTTTCTTTTTACTTGTTTATTACCATATGTTAACAAATGCCTCCGGCCAAAAATAGATGTCAATATAATAAAACAAGTATATGAAACTATAAGTAGACAATCTCTGTCACATTTACGTATAATGCAAAACAATACAAATTTAATAAAAACAATTTATACAAATTGTTACTGAATTTTGAGAGTTAACACAACAAAGTTGACATGCATAACAAGGTTCTGGTTTTATTGTTCCTTGCATTTCATTCTTTTAAAAGCTTTGTATGCTCAGGATAAATTTTATCTTAATCTTATTTCAATATATGTGTCTTGTTCTGAGAAAACTGGGCTTAATTCATATGTGTAAAGTGTTGTCCCCGATTAGCCTGTGCAGTCCGCACAGGCTAATCAGGGACGACACTTTCCGCTTTAATGGTATTTTTAGTTTCAAGGAAGTCCCTCCTTACCGAAAATCAAGGCGGAAAGTGTCGTCCCTGATAAGCCTGTGCGGACTGCACAGGCTTATCTGGGACGACACTTAACGCACATGAATTAAGCCCAGTTTTCTCAGAACAAGACATATATATTTATTAAAATGAAGTCAAATGCATGATACTTCAAGTCTCAGACACATTCCAACAGTTATTTTATTTTGGTACTAGTAAATAATTATTTCTGCCTAATATGACTGATAACCTGAAAATGTTGACAAAGCAATTGTATATTTTTTGGTTGAATTTCAATTGTTTACTAATTTTATGCCTCCGGTAGGGTGGCATATAGCAGTTGAACTGTCTGTCTGTCCGTCTGTCTGTCTGTCAGTCTGTGCATCCGTCCCAAACTTTAACATTGGCCATAACTTTTGCAATTTTGAAGATAGGAACTTGATATTTGGCATGCATGTGTATCTCACGGAGCTGCACATTTTGAGTGGTGAAGTGTCAAGGTCACTTCAAGGTAAAAAGTAAAAAATAAATTCAAAGCGGTGCAGTAGGGGGCATTGTGTTTCTGATAAACACATCTCTTGTTCTTTATTAAGAAAACTTTACTTACGTTTATTATAATAACATCGATTTAAAGTGTGATACATCATTGTGCCATTTTGTGTGAAAATAATCGAGTACACAGTGTTTAAAAATTGATACAAATTATCTGTTTATCTTGATATTTACATCCTCTACAATCCTAACATTTCCATAGCAAATTTGTCTTAATGCCAAAAGTAACCCAATGTCAATGTAATTTTTCAAGTTTTAATGTTTTACACCCAGTTGCCTTGATGTTATGCATGTAAATAATAACTTAGCCTCAATTGCCTATGAGATCCATTAAAGTAAGCCTTCCTCTTGGAAAACCAGGCTTAATGCATGAGCGTTAAGTATTGCACATGTTAATCAGGCACGATAGGTACCAGGCTCAATGCATGAGCGTTCAGTATTGCACATGTTAATCAGGCACGATAGGTACCGCTTTGGGACAATTTTTTAAACCCTTTACCCTTTATAAACGCATTTTGCATTTGAAGTCCTTTAGAAAATCCAATTAAATTTAAGTCATTTCTTAATATATTGAAGTTTTAAATACTTCATTTCCATCCCTTAGATAATGATGAGTAGCAAACAGCATAAAACCTGAACAGACTGCGAGTTTTATGCTGGTTTCACTTTGCTTCTGATGGGGAAAGTATTAAAAGACGTCTCTTCTAAACCATAATCCAGTCAAGGTGAAAAGTATTGTCCCAAATGCATTTAGTGCAGTTTTCTTAGAGCAAGGCTTGGTTATACATTATTTGCTGATCTGCGCCTCCTAGCTGTCACAAACCATATCGAAAATAGTGTTGAGAATGGAAAGTTACAAACTGATTTTGCTTTCAATGTTTTTTTGTTTCTTCTTTAATTCAATAACTGACCATTTGGATCGTTGACACAACGCAATTTATTACACTGGAATTTGTTACCGAGAGATGCCCGCATCCGTTAAAAATTCATCTAAGATTTTGTTAAAAGAATTACTTTAGTTAGTGTAGTTTAGATTGCATCCATAGACAACAGTGGTAAATTTTGTAATGTCTTTGAATGTTTTTGTTCGCCATATACATGTTATGTAGTTGCTGATAAGCATTTGTTATGCGTAGTTTTGGGAACGTATTTAATGTACACTTTGTAACAATTAATAAAATACAATGTATTACTTAATTTTGTTGTTAAAACTATTGTGTAAGCAATTACGTGTCACTGCTTAAAACCGTTTGGTCCGTCCACATCTCACAACACAGCTCAACGTCTGTTAAAATACACACAAATTGTATTAATGGTTACGTATTTGTATGCCAAATATCATGCCTTCAATTGGCCGAGTCGCTCGTTTGTACGTCAATAAAACATGTGCATAGTAGATCGCCATTTATCCCATTTTATATCGACATTGACGGTATAACACCCTATGGAATAAACTAGCATGTATCTCACCTTGTTGAATATACCTGTCGCGTGCACGGACTACTTTTTATTCTACTACTAATGATTTTTCATAAGAAATCTCTAGAGTCGAGAAAACTTAAATAGCCTTCAAATTATAAGACCTTCAACCTTTAGATCTAGTCAAGAGACATAATTTTTGCCATCCGTATAACACGGTGATAAAGCGAATACAACAACTTTTCCGCTCACCGTCGAAATTTTATACTTCTGACAAGAGCACCGTATCCTTCTGTCAAAAACATGGCCGCAAACTTTTTGGCGAGTCCAGAAATGAAAGAAAAAAACGAGAAAAGAAGGTAAGTTTGTAATACAAAGATATTACATCGAACGAAGTATATACTTTACATCTAATTGCCGTTTACCGCATCAAAATTGAGTCGATATTCATTTCAAAATAGTAAAAACAACTTGAGCATGTGAAAGAAGTGACTTTCGTGACGCGAAAAATAGTGTGTTTTTTTGCTGATTTTAAACATTTTAAATGAAAGATTTTTTGTTAAACGGTATTTTATGGTAGAAGAATCAATTTACAACACATTATGGCATGCTTTGTTGAATATAACTGAGATTTTTACATTTACAAGTATGCACCGCTCAACACTGACGTTATAGAAATATGAACACCGCTCAACAATGTCCGTAAAAGCACCGCATCTTTATGATCTTTTGGCACCGCTTTATTCTGATATTTTTTCTTTCAGAAGGAAGAGACGTTCAAATGTAAGTTTGAACAAACCAAAAAAACAAGAAAAGGAGACTTTTTTCAACGGATGCTGAATATTACAATGTTCTTTGAAAATGTTTGGTTTTCAATTGTTTTTTTAGATGGGCGCTTTAGCGCCCGTCTAAAGTGCTTAGTGTGAAATTCAGGTCGATACGACTAGGTATGATTAACGCAATACCCGGTTGCGTATCCACGCAAGAAAGAGTTGTATAATTTATGCAAGAGGTTCGAGTTCTCCAATTATGTGTATTCACAAATGGCAACATTATGTTAATATCGTGTTACATTCAATATTTTCGAACGGTGTTTTATAGAAAAGAATCAATAAACAATGATCGTATTGTACGTGTCGCGGAGGTATTGTTTATGAATGATTAAAATAGTCCACTTTCTGCTGCGTGTGCGTGACTGACGTAGTATTTTCGCTCAGCTCATTCATAAATCTGAGGCTGGCGATAAACAAAGGGGAGTCCGTGTGAGAATAACGCAGTAGTATAAGGTTACGCTTGTTTATATTCACAGGTCTCAATTAATAATACGTTGACCACGAGTTCAACAATTATTACAGGGATACGATAGACAACATAAAAAAATGTTTCATTATCGCTGAAACTGTTAAAAAAACATTTAAATATAACAATAATATTCTCTAAAAAAGGTAGTCTTGCTGTTTTGAAATAAGGTTTGGAATTTTGTTTTCTAAATAACTTAATTCAAAACACAAGTTTAATTATAGTGTTTTTTACTTGTTAGTCGCATATTTACCGCATTATAATGTGTGTTATAATAGGCAAACCATACATTAGTAAAATTCAATCTGCCTTCGCACATAGAAGGAATGGGTCAATAAGGTGCTGCGTTTCCTTTGCTTACTTCAGTTAGAGGTCAATTATTTAAGTAATAGCAATCACAAGGCTACGACTTCAAAGGAATTGCGGAGCTTTCTTACATAATAAAAGTCGTAGTCGCATGGTATTTGCGTTTTGCGTCCTATTTGGTCACGTGGTTCTTTTTCACGGTTGTTTTGGCATTCATGATGCGTCTGTCGATAAACAAAGGAAAGTTTACGGGTTATAACAACGCAATAGGTTACGCTCTCGCATACAACTCAATGACGTAGTACAGGTCGTAAAATGAGAGATTCGGGAAAAAGTTGACGCTTATTTATATCAAAGACCCATATTATCTATAGGTCAACAATAACTTCAGCGATACGATAGACAAAAAAAAGTTTCATAATTGCTAAACCCGAATATAACAAACAATTTATAATAATAATACGAATGCAATAGCAGAAGGTTAGTAGAAGGTTAAGCTTGTTTATATTCACAGTTCTCAATACATAGACAGTTGGATATGAGTTCATCAATTACTACAGGCATACTATAGGCAACCTCGAAAATGCTTTTTAATCGCTAAAACCGAAAACAACCTAATATATTATATTAAATATATTTATAACAATAAATGTCTTTTAAAAATGTAGTCGGCGTATACGCTGACTTTGAAATAAAGTTAGCAATTTACTTTTCTAAATAATTAAATACAATTAAACAAAAGTTAAACTATTGTGTTGTGTTTTTCACTTGTAAGCTGCATATTCACCGCATGAAATGTGTGTTAGCATTGTCAAACCACACATTAGTGTGAGTAAAATAAAAAAATACTACGGGAGAGCACTTCATATGTGTCCTCATATGCCTTGTTATGAGTATCTTTCTTCACTATCGAAATATATAGTATGTTTATATTTGATTTAAACGCAGTTTTCTTTCGACACATTTAAATCACACGTCAATAGCGCCGTCATGCGAAAATGGGTCTTATGCGTTTCGGCAAGCGTTTGTTAAACCCAACATGTGCTTTTGCGCAGTCAGGCCATAGGCGATGCTGTTCGCTTTAAAATCACTCAATATGTTATGTTTCTCCTTACCAGAAGGAGTGATAGCTGAGTGGGCTATTTATATGATGGGCGCATATGGAATAAGACCCATTTTCACATGACGAGGGTCATTACAAATCTCATTGCGAATTGAAAATGCCACATTTAAGAACAATGCTTTTTGATACAAAATTGAATTGAAAATAGCAAACTTGTTAATAATGGCAGCCTATCCACACATTAAGGAATGATTTCCAGACGTGCTGACCAAGTACGGCAAACATTGTGGTATGATAATTAAACGATTTTCTCTTATCGTGACACTATACTATTTCGCTAATGATTGTTTTCTCATCTTGGAGGCGAAAGTGAAATTCTGCGAGATGGATTGTAACGCGTAATTGTAACAGGGCCACAATTTGTGTCGTTTGAGCATACAGAGAGTAGTCCGGAATTCCTTACACTGAACAGTGCTACATCCTTTGAATTGAGCACATACGCAGTGATGTAGCAAAAATTCAGAGGTTGTAACTCGAATCAGCTTATTAAATATTCGAAAATATTCATGCGTGTCTGTTGGCGTTATGTAAAAGTCACTAAGATGAAAACTGAAACAGCTATGCCTAAAAGCGCATGAGTGCTCTATACCTATGTTTATGTTAGCGTTGTTGACACCGTGTGAACTGCTCGGGTAATAAGTAAAGCATAAACAGCAATGTTTATATACTTTTATTCCTCCATATACAAGATACGAATATTGTTGTATATTTTGAATTTGTATATGGTGTCAAAAATCAAAAGTTTTGTACACGGAACTTTCATTATGAATTTATATTCTTGGTGAGATAGTCATTTGATATAAGAAAAAAATATTCCTTTAATATGGTGACTGCAAATTTTCTTTATATTAAGTTATCATTACCATTTTCATCATACTTTCTATGCTGTCAGAACTTCCAAAAAGCATGTTGTTTTTATTTTGTCTTAGTTATTTCTATGAAATAATAAGGATGATAAAAAGTGAACACAAAACTCGACCCGTGCGCTATGACACACACTTAATAAAGTTGAATGGCGTGTGTTCATTTCAAACTTGCGATTGATTTTCAAAAATGAATTGCGTGTTAAATTACGCAATAGCGAACATCTTCAGTGCCTTCAGCGCTTTGATTAACAGTGTATCCATTATAACGCGGCGGTCAGTTAAACTATCCGCACTTTTTCTGGGTAAGTATACGGTAGCCGATCTTAACGCACATACTAAGCGGCTCTCCGTTGTGAAACCCTTGGCTCAATGCCCGATCCCGGCGCATGTAAGCTTGCTTGTTTGTCGCAAAACGGAACTAATTAGGAAGCCGGGTACTCCGGGGAACTTTAAAGTACCGGTAGTACCTGAGGCGACGATGGTCAATTGAGCGCCAGGTTATACATGGAATTGGGACACATTAATATGAGAGTTCGCTTGGCTTAACAAAATAATTAAAAATACTAACAGGTTTATATTTCTTCTGGTTATGCCTAAAACCCGACCCGTTTTTCACGACATACATTTTATTTGGGATAATAAAACCGGTGGTTCAGATTTGCATAATCAAATGCACGCAATCTGAGATATGGCATTAATATAATACGTTTTACCAACAGTCGTGTGTCTATTATAAAGTACATGAACATTATTAAACACTAGAAACAAAGATCGTGCAATAAACCGACCACCTGGATTTTCGAGGGATTGAAATCCCGGAGGCCGCGAGAATCGACGGGAACTGAAGATAAAACGTCTATTGACAAATCTTTTATATCATAAAAACAACACATTTAATTCACAGTTCACTATAATAATGACTATCATTCATCACAAACTACACACGAAATGCATTGGTGACGCCAGAAAAAAGCGTGTTTGTCTATTTGCCCACGGGACCACCTCCAAATCCGAACCCGCAGCGACACTGGCCGTCAACGCAGTGCCAGTCGCGGTCACACTGGCCCGAACAGTCACGAGCGGCAACACACCTGGCGGTCGCTACAATTCAATATTAAATATATATGTTATATGGTTCTGGTTTATTTAGCAGGAAATGATAATGCACGTGAGGGCTGATTGCGTCAACTTAAACATCCAGATAAGCATCATTAACATCATCATAAACTAAGCAAGCGTAATTAAAGAGGCAATTCATGTCATTATTTCGATCAAACCAATACTTATGTATGCTATCATACGAGTTGCACGTTGAAAAATGATACGTTTTTGTTAACAGACAATGGCCAACCGGAAAGATTTACAGACAGACGTAGGTCAAGTGAGAACCCATGAAGATCCTTACTTCGTTGCACACTTCGTTCAATAACTAGTCCGAGTATATACGGGCTTACATCATCACATTCAAACCAGTCATGGATTCGATCCCCAGTGTGGGGTCATTCTTTAGATCGGCCCTAAAGACGCCAAGTACTACTCATGTTACGAGAGCGTTTCAATAAACCTGAAGTTCTTAACGGAAACGAGCTAAAATAAATAGGTCTTAACTAAACCCGACTACTCACTGTGTGTGCACGTGCATTGCCTGTGTGCACAGTCCAGAACGTAGTCTTGCTCTGGACACGTCACGTGACCACAGTCACCGGTGTCTCGGCATTCCTCGGCATAGGCGAGGGCTGAAACGAGATTGAGCTGAGTGTGTAGTGCCTTTGTAAGGTACTAGTATAACGATATATTTTATTTTTATTAAAAAACTACAACATATTTGGTTCGGTCGGCACTATTCGATCATGCGACACAGAGAGGGGATTACAGGTGGGAGGCGGACGGACGAAGAGAAATTTTCTTTCGACAAGATTTTCGTGAGAGAGATACATAATTGACTCATTAAAGTCAATGACACTTCTGAAATGGTTTGAAATATGAAACAACTCCACGAATCATTTTTCTTTTTTTTTTGCAAGCAGTGTCATAACCATGATACAAACGAAAAGCGCCTTTCGCCAAAAGACGAATAAGAGACATAAACAAGTTATAACAAAAGTTTCAGTAAATACATGGATTTGACATTAACGGATGCATCCGGCAAAAATGTTTTATTGACAAGCCTTGGGTCCGTTTGTGGGGTTACGAGCTACGAGCGGACGAACGAACGAACGCATGATCGAACGATTGAACGAACGATTGAACGAACAAATAGTTTTTACATACCGATGCAAACAGCGAGAACAACTATGGTGACCTTCATTTTGAGTGGAACTGGCAGTCGACGAACTAGTACTGCAATTAATACTGGTGTGTTCGGTCCTTACTACTCAATTTATATATCCCCAACACAGTTCGAGATCACGGTAGCACGGTCCCGCGATAAGCGACACCTTATTTTGACATTCCATTTGAATGTGTCTTGGATGAATACTACTTTTTGATCTGTAACACGAATACCGACTCTCGTCGTGATATAAATTCACGATTCTCGTCGAAAAACTGGTTTGGGTCATTTTCCCCTTACGCAACCATGTCATGTTACGAAAGGAGCAACGACGTAAAATAAAGTGAGACTGATAAATGTTATGTCATATTACGGCGTTCGATTCACGGTTTCACGGTGGCAGAGTATCTTCCTATGGACGAATTACCAGTACTTTGTATAAACAAAAGTTATACTAATAATTACAACCGCTCTACTTTTAAAAGTCATAGGCACGGAGATAATAATTGTATAAATAGTTTCATAACCAACGTAGGCCGGCTGGGAATCAAACTTACTGTCCTTTTTGTAAATATCAATCAATGGCGGGCTTTAAATAATTTATTCTGTGTTCGGCGTTAAAGGGGCCTTTTCACGTTTTGGTAAATTGACAAAATAAAAAAACTTGTTTCAGATTCGCAAATGTTCGTTTTAGTTATAATATTTGTGAGGAAACAGTTAATACTGAACATTTACCATGTTCTAAAATATCAACTAAATGCATCTTTTGACGATTTAAAAACCTGAAAATTATAAAGCGTTGCAACGCGAAATGATTGAATAATTTGAGGAGTTCTGTTGTTGTCGTTACATTTTATGAAACTACGAGGATTGCTTATATAAAGTATAAAATACGTTACTCTTTTTATGAGCACTGATGGCCGAGTGGTCTAAGCGATAGATTTTTACTCCAGGGCACCAGGTGTCAGTAGTTCGAGCCCAGTTGATGGTTACGTTTATTTTCTTTTTTTAAATGTTATTCTTGTTATTTTTTACTGGAGCTTTAAAGATCCTATGTTTACATTTATAAATATAAAGTATTTAATGACAGTCTTCAATACATGCCAAAATCTGTCCCTTTAATTTAAGACGTAAAAAGAGTTGTTTGCCTCAACTTATCCGACCGACCCTTTACGTTTATTTCGGTGTTTCAGGTTGAGTTTATTTTAAATATTTAAGAATGTTGCAAAACGATTTTAAACATGAACAAAAAACAACGTTGGAATCGAGATTTGAAAAATCTGTCATTGAAATTCCTTATCAATGGGAAATTACTTGTGTATGGCAAAGAAGATAATGTCAAGCAGTATTACCTCCCCTAACTTTGGCGATATAATGGGGAAAACAGAGATAACTTAAGGGGAGGTATAAAACCCGGAACTATCCGGAAATCTTTATGGTAAAACCCGGATCCGATATAAATGGTTATAACTTCATTATTATTCGTCCGATATTAATTATAATGGTACCGTTGTAAAGAAGATCCTCTACAGATTCTAACCATATCAAAATATTTTATGGCAGGGTCGTAGTCGGCCTGTAAATCGCGGACAAAGTCGGCCTGTTTTAACGTTTTTTTTTACACACGCAAATGCCGAAAAGAAAACCCGGATCCGATATAAATGGTTATAACTTCATTATTATTCGTCCGATATTAATTATAATGGTACCGTTGTAAAGAAGATCCTCTACAGATTCTAACCATATCAAAATATTTTATGGCAGGGTCGTAGTCGGCCTGTAAATCGCGGACAAAGTCGGCCTGTTTTAACGTTTTTTTTTACACACGCAAATGCCGAAAAGAAAACCCGGATCCGATATAAATGGTTATAACTTCATTATTATTCGTCCGATATTAATTATAATGGTACCGTTGTAAAGAAGATCCTCTACAGATTCTAACCATATCAAAATATTTTATGGCAGGGTCGTAGTCGGCCTGTAAATCGCGGACAAAGTCGGCCTGTTTTAACGTTTTTTTTTACACACGCAAATGCCGAAAAGAAAACCCGGATCCGATATAAATGGTTATAACTTCATTATTATTCGTCCGATATTAATTATAATGGTACCGTTGTAAAGAAGATCCTCTACAGATTCTAACCATATCAAAATATTTTATGGCAGGGTCGTAGTCGGCCTGTAAATCGCGGACAAAGTCGGCCTGTTTTAACGTTTTTTTTTACACACGCAAATGCCGAAAAGAAAACCCGGATCCGATATAAATGGTTATAACTTCATTATTATTCGTCCGATATTAATTATAATGGTACCGTTGTAAAGAAGATCCTCTACAGATTCTAACCATATCAAAATATTTTATGGCAGGGTCGTAGTCGGCCTGTAAATCGCGGACAAAGTCGGCCTGTTTTAACGTTTTTTTTTACACACGCAAATGCCGAAAAGAAAACCCGGAACCGATATAAATGGTTATAACTTCATTATTATTCGTCCGATATTAATTATAATGGTACCGTTGTAAAGAAGATCCTCTACAAATTCTAACCATATCAAAATATTTTATGGCAGGGTCGTAGTCGGCCTGTAAATCGCGGACAAAGTCGGCCTGTTTTAACGTTTTTTTTTACACACGCAAATGCCGAGAAGAAAACCCGGAACCGATATAAATGGTTATGACTTCATTATTATTCGTCCGATATTAATTATAATGGTACCGTTGTAAAGAAGATCCTCTACAGATTCTAACCATATCAAAATATTGTATGGCAGGGTCGTAGTCGGCCTGTAAATCGCGGACAAAGTCGGCCTGTTTTAACGGTTTTTTTTACACACGCAAATGCCGAGAAGAAAACCCGGAACCGATATAAATGGTTATAAATGCATTATTATTCGTCCGATATTAATTATAATGGTACCGTTGTAAAGAAGATCCTCTACAGATTCTAACCATATCAAAATATTGTATGGCAGGGTCGTAGTCGGCCTGTAAATCGCGGACAAAGTCGGCCTGTTTTAACGTTTTTTTTTACACACGCAAATGCCGAGAAGAAAACCCGGAACCGATATAAATGGTTATAACTTCATTATTATTCGTCCGATATTAATTATAATGGTACCGTTGTAAAGAAGATCCTCTACAGATTCTAACCATATCAAAATATTTTATGGCAGGGTCGTAGTCGGCCTGTAAATCGCGGACAAAGTCGGCCTGTTTTAACGGTTTTTTTACACACGCAAATGCCGTAAAGAAAACCCGGAACCGATATAAATGGTTATAAATGCATTATTATTCGTCCGATATTAATTATAATGGTACCGTTGTAAAAAAGATCCTCTACAGATTCTAACCATATCAAAATATTTTATGGCAGGGTCGTAGTCGGCCTGTAAATCGCGGACAAAGTCGGCCTGTTTTAACGTTTTTTTTTACACACGCTAATGCCGTAAAGAAAACCAGGAACCGATATAAATGGTTATAAATGCATTATTATTCGTCCGATATTAATTGTAATGGTACCGTTGTAAAGAAGATCCTCTACAGATTCTAACCATATCAAAATATTGTATGGCAGGGTCGTAGTCGGCCTGTAAATCGCGGACAAAGTCGGCCTGTTTTAACGGTTTTTTTTACACACGCAAATCTAGATGACAATATACAATATACGCACCGTGAAGAAACTAACTCACAACTTATATACAGAAAATATTTGAATTAAATCATTAAAGGCACTTCTAGCAGAAGAACCTGGAGTTCGTAAAGACTTTTATTAAAAAGTAAGGAAATGAACTTTCAATTATTACTTTAATCAGCAATTCAACAACAAACGGGCCATATTAAAGGGTTTCATGTGACCTAATGAACTGAACTGTTAGCCCAAAAACCCCGCCCAAAACAGATTGTCATCCTATTCGTTGCCATCCTTGCAACCACAATTTACCTACGAAGGTCAGATCGGGATTCGAACCCGAAACCACCCATTAGCCATCTAAATAAGATATGATTCCGGCCTGGGTTGCTCTACCAATTAAGCTATTCTGACCTTTTGAAAAATATATGGGTAAACTGCAATGCTGTTGAATAGCATGATTAACTTGCTTAGAAAAACGTTTCCAAAGAATTACATGTACATTTCATTGAAATTGTTTTATGATTTAGAACGATATATTTGCAGTTTAAAAGGTCACACGAGGCAATGTTTGAAAAGCCCACAAAAGCTTCCGTTTGTAAAATGGTGATAATTTGCCGACCGTGTAGTTCATATAAACCCTTATTTTGCACAAATCGGGAAGAAACATTTATGGATCGAAAACCAACTGCAGATAAGAGCAACATAACAGTCCTTGTAACTAAGTAACTTTTTTGTTTTAAAATCGCACAAAAGCTGCTGTTTGTAAAATAGATAAAATCACCTTATGTCTGCACTCATCTGAAGTATATATGGTTCGAATACCATCTGCGGATAAGAGCAACTAAACAGTCCGGGGCAATTGCACTTTACCGGTACGCACTATAACCCAAGCCCTTATAATTAGTGTTAAGTTGCGCAAATTTCGGAATCCATGATGGCAGCGTACCGGTAAAGTGCAATATAGCCAACATAAATAAGGAGTTAAAGCGGGACTGCACGATTTGTGTCAAATATGTTAATCAGCAATTAAACAACAAACAGGCCATATTAAACGGTTTCATGTGACTAGACGAACTGATGAACTGAACGGTTAGCCCAAAACCCCGCCGAAAACAAATTGTCACACTATCCGTTTCCAGCCTTGCAACCACAAGTTTACCTACGAAGTTCAGATCGGGATTCGAACCCGAACCCACCCATGAGCCATCTAATGATACCGGCCTGGGTTGCTCTACCAATTAAGCTATCTGACCTTTTGAAAAATATGTAGGTAAACTGCAATTCTGTATTATAGCATGAATGACTTGCTCAGCAAAAGTTTACAGTTATTCGCACATCCCTGCTCATAGCAAAACACAATTGACTAACATAAAATCTTTTTCCGTAAATTTATAAATCTTTAATCGAAACATCTTCATTCATTTTCATAAGATAATGTTTTATTAATTTTGCATTGCCTTGTAGCTTTACATTTAAATTAGGAGATTTGTGACGTATATCGTGTGTGGTCATTTCAGTGACGAAAAAAACTAGTTTAACCTCAAAATATTTAACATACAGTCCACACAGGCTAAACAGGGTCGACACTCTTCGCTGTTATGACATTTTTCGTTTAAATGAAGTCTCTTCTTAGCAAAGATACCATTAAGGCGGAAAGTGTCGTCCCTCATAAGCCTGTGCGAACTGCACAGGCTAATCTGGGACGACACTGTACGCACATGCATTATGCCCAGTTTTCTCAGAATACGACACATAGTTTAAACGCATTTTCGATAGAATTAGCGACGACATATGAACGTGGTTTGTTTTTAACAGTTAATTATTTATTCAAAGCATCATCAAATGCAAAACGTATTTAGGATTGTTTGTTTGTCATGCATTATTGTAAACTTCGATAAGATTAAAAAAAGAGCAGACATGTGTATGTGGTTAAAAAAATGTAAGATAAATTGAAAGAGAGCATAATGTGGATGTGCATTTCGTTTGACTCTCTGGATTTTAATGACAAGTCGGACGTGGCATTTTAGTTAACAGTAAAATATTTGTTAAAAATTCGAACGAGCCCAAAACGCATTTTGGATCTTGTGTTTGTCATGCATACTAGAAAACTTCCATAGGCATAAAATAACTCGCTTCTACGTGATCGCGGGTTTGTAAAAAAATGGTCAGAATGGTTAGCGTTCGAAACAAACGTTATCAATAATGGTGTGGTTTAAATTAAATTGCGAAAAAGTGACTGAAGTACAAAAATGGTTGTGCATATCATTGTAAATATACCTTTAGACTTTTTTTCGTTGTATATTCGGAGTCCAATGCAATCAATGAATTTAAAGAATCTGTTTGTCTTACATGTACACTATACATGAAAGGAAGGTATCATTACTCTCGTTTATTTTATATATATTATTATGAAAAATTATTTCGTTAAAGGCATAGTCAAACGGAAATACTTTTCATGGTTATTATAATATATCATTCCTTCACTAAAATGAATGATATATCTTTGGATAATTGTCAATTTTGTGGTTTAAATTTGAAATGTCATAATATGTAACGTCTCTTACAGAGTATATTATATATACGATTTTGTAGTGACTGTCATGTTTTATACATAGCACACACAATGCACCCATATCCGATTTTTCGTCATTTAAAGTCAAAAGTTTCAATTGGTTGCATCAAAATATCACTCACTACAAGTTGGTTTTTAACTACTTCAAAAAATGAAAATGCCCCTTTAATTGACTATAGAGGATTTGACACCATTGAGTTAATGCTGTTAGTACAGATGACATAATAGTTTCAGATTTTAATTCGCACCGTTCGCTTAACTCAACGTTCAATGGCACGCGAACTTATTATTGTAACTAATGCAAGCTAAAAATAATATGTGAATATTTTCTAAAAAAACCACTATCCTGCGAAAATGGATCTTATTTAATTGTGGTTCCCTCTTATGTTGTCCGTCGACTTTAAGAATAATGTGTCAGTAATAAAAGTATTGTACATATTCACATGCTTTGTAATAAATGAAAGATGCAAATGTGTCCAATTCATCTTTTTCAGTGCGCTTAATGTAGCTTCTTTAATATCCAACTTAATTAGCGCCGTCTTTATTAAGGCTATGTCTATTTTAAGAACAGATTACGGGGCGCCTAGATTACAGTGAAGTTTATACTAATGTGCAACAATGATGTGGGTCCACTCTCGTTGTTTATTTTATATGTACATAACAATTTGGCAATAAATGACATCAGTTATTTTCAGTAAATCCAATTTGTTCATAACAGTAGCCAGGTGCCTGAGATAGAGCTGATAAATAGGGATAACCACAGCAGGTGGCTAATACACAGTGTAGACTTCCCCTGTTGTATTATTGGAATTGTTTTTTATCTGATTGGCATTTATGAAGTGTATTAATTCGGGTCTGTTGGCGATCATTTTATGTGCAAAACTGTGTTTCTTACTGACTTTCAATCGTTATGCTTTTAAACACAATTTCATGAAACCATTTAATTAAATACATTGGCGCGTTGGAACATGAATTGTAAATCAAGCTGAGTGGTATCAGTTTTTAAATCGCATAACTCGCTTAAATCTACGTTCAATATCACGCACGCTTAACAAAATTATAAAAACATCACGTGATTCATTATATTGGTTTAAAAAAGTATGTACACATATGATATGTATTGTTATATTTTGTTTTTGTTTTTAATCAACAAGAAAAAATAAAACATTGTCATATATATAGCGCTTTACCTTTGCAAAATTCTACATTACATAAAGAAGTATCGTATTTGTTAAAGTGAACATGCTTGACATATTTATAATGCATTATTACAAGTAATATAGTGCACACGGAATGTGACCTTTAACTTTATGCAATCCACATTTTTAAGCGTCGTATTGTAACAGTAGCAGACAACAGGCATCAGGTTAATAAGAATAACTGATGTATTTATAGAACGTGAATAAAATCACCAAGTAACATGTTTTGAAATTACAAATAATAGTATAACATTATTCATCTATCAATAGTCATTAAAAGCTATGTTTAAAAGCAAATAATATCAAAATGTTTGCCGAAATAAACAATTGTGCTGTGTTTGTGTCACGCTCTATTGGTATTTAAGTCGGTCCATACAATCACCGAAAAGCACCGAAAGGCACTCAATTTCTCTCTCTATATATGCAATATATCGTTTCTAGCGTGTGTTAACGGGTTTAATTAGTTATTAATGGTTATATGAATGTATGTCTATACTACATTTTGCCCAAAATTGGATTAATATCGGCAATATACCGACCGAATAGCAATTCATGTCAAGACCGAAAAGCAATCAATTTCTTGTATATAAATGAAAAATTGCGTTTCTATTGTGTGAGTAACGGATTAAATGAGTTATAAATGGTTATATTTTATGCATACTTATACTACCTTTTGTTTATTATGATGTATTAATGCCCAAAATTGGATAAATATCGGCAATATACCGCCCGAAAAGCACTTCATGTGACGACCGAAAAGCACTCAATTTCTCGCTATATATATGAAAACTTGCGTTTCTATTGTGTGTAAACGGACTAAATTAGTTATAAATGGTTATATTTCATGCATATTTATACTACCTTGTGTTTATTATGATGTATTAATGCCCAAAATTGGATAAATATCGGCAATATACCGACCGAAAAGCACTTCATGTGAAGACCGAAAAGCACTCGATTTCTCGCAATATATATGCAAAAATGCGTTTCTATTGTGTGTTAATGGACTAAATTAGATAAAAATGGTTATATTTCATGCATATTTATACTACCTTGTGTTTATTATGATGTATTAATGCCCCATATTGGATAAATATCGGCAATATACCGACCGAAAAGCACTTCATGTGACGACCGAAAAGCACTCCCGCGACAGCACAGAATCACCGAAAAGCACTCAATTTCTTCATATTTTCATGAAAGTAAGCCATAAGTGCCGTTTATAATGGATTGAAAACATGTACGTATTAATTAAGTAATTAATCACTTCGTTAAATATTGATTTAAGTGTAAAGATCACGCACAAAAGTATTTTTATTTGCAACCGAAAAGCACTATCGCGCCAGCATAGAATCACCGAAAAGCACTCAATTATTCTATATATACATGAAAGTAAACTATAAGGGCCGATTTTAATGGAGTGAAAAAATGTACATATTTATTTAGTCAATAATGACTTCGTTAAATGTTGATTTAAGTATAAAAATAAAAAAGGCAGTTCTTCTTTTCATTTGCATCAAATTAAAGGTTAAAGACCGAATGTTTAAAAAAAAACTGCTATTTTATGAATATATATCAAGCACGTACACTTAACCAAAAAATACGATATTTCTTTATTTAATGTAGAATTTTGAAAAAGTAAAGCGCTTTATACATAACAATGCTTCTTTCTGGTACTTCTTGAGTAAATAAACAACAATGTACAGCATATTATATTTGTACATAATTTATAAAAAGAACTATGCGCGTCCCATTGAACGTTGAGTTAAGCGAGAGTTGAGAATTAAATTACACATTCATTGTTTCATTATTTCTTTTTTACATTGAAATGATTAAAAAATTAAGTCAGAAAACCAGCTTTGCTGCATTAAATGACCTTTAACAAAACGCCATCAGACCCGAATGAATACACGTCATTTATTCCAAGCAGGTAAATAACAAATACTATAATAAAACAGGGGAAGTCTACACTGTGTATAAGCAACCTGCTGTGGGTATCGTATCAGCTCAATACACAGGAACATGGTCATAATGGCTACTGTACTGGAAAAATTGGATTTACAGTCAAAATAACCAATTTCGTTTAAGTCTACACTGTGTATTAGCAACTTGCTGTGGTGATCTTATCAGCTCAATACACAGGAACATGGCTACTGTACGGAAAAAAATGGATTTACAGCCAAAATAACTGATTTCATTTATTGCTGAAGTGGTGTGTATTTAAATTAACAACGAGCATTGATCCACCTCACCGTTGCACATTATATTAAATTAATTAATTTAATGAACTAATTAAAGGCGGCGCTAATAAAGTGTGAAGGTGGAAATTAAGAAATAAGATATATTTTCGCATGACACTGAATACACACGATACATGGATAAAATATAAATAAGACACATTTGAATCTTTCATTTCTCCAACAAAATAGCACGTAGTCACATATATCAGATAGCTTAAAGACCAGAAAACAATATAAGTTAGACACATTTGCATCTTACATATCTTAAAAAAAACAAACATGTGAATCTAAAGCAATACATTTATTACTGACACTACCTTTTCTATATGTTGGCGGACAGCATAAGTTCAAAGAAGGAACCACAATTAAATAAGATCCATTTTCGAATGATAATGATTGTATAGCAAGAAGTCATATATTAATTCTAGCTAAACTTGCATTAGTTAAAATAATTGTGTTCATTAAGTTCACATCAATCTGTTCTGTAAAAAGAGATAGAACAGATTAAAGACGGCGCTAATAAAGTGTGAAAGTGCGCGTGCCTTTGAACGTTGAGTTAAGCGAGAGGTGCGAATGAAATTACACATAATTAAAAACTGATAATATTGTGTCACCTTGCATTGTGCTAACATCAATAACTCAAAAGTGTCTCGATGCTCGCGCAATAAATGGTTTTAATGGAACCATTAAAATCGCTATTATTAATACAAAGCACATGAACTAAAATTCATGCTGCAATTTCTATTTAAGAGTTTCACGTCAATTAGAAAAACTTAAAACATTTACATCAATTTACGTATAAGATGATAAACAGCATGAAGTGCTTTTCGGTTGGTACATTGCCGATATATTTATAACTTGCTACCAGTTGATTATAACTATATATTTTATTTGATATTTTACATGACTGTCTTAGTCCTCTAAGCCGAAATGATCCGTAAACTAAAAAAGTTTCTTTGTGTCGTATTACTTAAACTAAATTTTGATTCACATCGTGCATCGAATCATTTCTGTCGGTCATGTCGGTTGATATTCATTATTTTTCTGGGATTGTTTTAGTATGATGCTGCTGCCTTTGCAAATATAACAGAATAGTTTATTTTTGACTTAAGCATGTGAAGCTCATCGTTATTAACATACATATAAATAACAGCATGCGTTGAAGTACACCCAAAAACACACATAATTTTAAAGAATAAATAATCTAAATAAACACGAAATATATTTCGTGAACATATATTTCGTGAGAATGGTACATGGATGGGTTTAATACACAGTGGTCACACAATGTTATGCATATAGGTTTACAAAAATATAGATACAGTTACATATTTCTGACCTTATTTTTTTTTGTGAAAAATGTACTTCTATTTAACACTACATATATATGACATTTTCTCTTATTTTAAAGCATGTTAAACAATACATGGCTAGCTTTCTTAATACAGTTTTGTTTGTGCTATTAAGTAGTTTAATAAACATGAACATATTCGGTCGGATTCTATAATATTTCGGAATTAATGCATTCCTAACATCATTATAATAAGGACATTTAAGAACAAAGTGAAATTCATCCTCGATGTCATTTAGGTTACATAATATACATTTGCGTTGATCTCTGTCAATAAGTGTATATTCAGTTATTATCCTTTATAAAAGTGCGGCTCGTGTGAATTTGTGAATAGCAGAAGCATTTGTCTGCTTAATTAAGATCCGTGTTAGTGTTCGTGTGTCGTATGAATAGATATCGTTGCAGGAAATTACAATGATCCGTAAATTTAAGATCTGTACAGTATTGACGAAATCAGAATGAAGTATCTGGCTTATTTGGTATTTTTCCACACATGTTTTTCTTAACTTTTATTTAATTTAAATCCGTTTATAGGAACTCTATATATATATATATAGCGAGAAATTGAGTGCTTTTCGGTCTTCACAGGAAAAGCATTTCGGTCGGTATATTGCCGATATTTATCCAATTTTGTAGTATAGACATACAATCATATAACCATTAATTAACTAATTAAACCCGTTAACACACACTAGAAACGATATATTGCATATATATAGCGAGAAATTGAGTGTATTTTCGGTGCTTTTCGGTGCTATTCGATGCTTTTCTGTACTTTGCGGTGATTGTATGCACCCGTAAATAACTATGTATAGACATCGTGAACAATACATAGTGAGCAATCTACCCATATATACAATATATAATCATATCATAATATATATATATATATATATATGTACTGTGCACGGTACTTACCGAAAAGAAAGGCGCAACTTCAAAAACGTCCCTCTCGTACATAAACTGGAGCGTTTTATATCCAGAATACGAGAACACTGTGTACGATCCCTTACACAAATAATCAGACAAGTACTTTGTCTGGCTATGTCCCACTACTAAAGGCATTGTAAGTAAATAAAATCAAACACAACAATTCGAGCACAAGGTCAATTAACACACTTTATATCAACACCGATTCATAAAATGTTTATATGATTTATATCGTGATCAAAGCTAGACTTGTATTGCAGTTATGATTTTTTTCTTAACAAAAAACTTCTTATTTAAGTATTCGGATCGGAACGGTTTGACAACAAGCTGTATATCTACCCAAGACCCAAATCTTCGATTGACAGTAAGTAAGAACAACATGCCAAGAGCAGATATACAAGGGTGGCACTAACCTGTGATCGCGACCATTGTATCCTTAATTGGCAGTTGTTGTTACTGTGTCCCCGGAAAATTTCAGGGTATTGCATGAACCATGTCACGAAATTGACATTTAACTGGTAATATCAATGTCAAAAGTAGCAGTAACAGACATAGTTACCGTGACTTAGTGGTCTAAGGTGCCCATCTACCTACCCAGGGGTTGTGGATTGATATGGCATCTTTTCATATTGGTATTAACACGGCCGTAGGAATAGGTCCATTGTTTACATTACAATGGTATCAAATAATGTATGGTCGGTTGGGAAAGTGATGATTTTATCACCTTTTCCGGGTAGTCCTATAGGCATTTGCGCGTGTACAAAACGTTAAAATAGGCCGACTTTGACCGCGATTTACAGGCTGAATCTGAACCTGCCTTAAAATATTTTTAGATGGTTAGAAACTGTGGAGGTTCTCCTGTACTACAATACCATTATAATTAATATCGAGTCAATAATACTGTTTTATAACCCCGTTTACCTTCTCCGGGTTTTCCTTAAGGCATTTCCGTGTGTAAAAAAAACCGTTAAAACAGGCTGACTTTGACCGGGATTTACAGGCGGACTCTGACCCTGCCATAAATTATTTTGACATGGTTAATAACTGTGGAGTATCTTCTTTACAACGGTACCATTATAATTAATATCGGACGAATAATAATGCATTTATAACCATTTTCGCTTTGATGCTTCGCCTTATTTCATATTATGCTTTCTCACAATATTTTTTACATATTTAGAAACAGTGGAACAATACCGTAACAACGGTACCAAAAATGTATGGTCGGTTGGGAAAAGGATGCTTTTATAACCCCTTTTAGCTTTTCCGTGTTTTCCTCAAGACATTGTTCTGTGTTAAAAAAAACACGGTATTTTTCGGTCAACTTTTACCGCACAGCGATTTACAGGTTAACACTGTCCCTGCCATAAAATATTTTAACATTATTAGAAACTGTAGAGGATCTTCTTTACAACGGTACCATTACAATTAATATCGGACGAATAATAATGCATTTATAACCATTTATATCGGTTCCTGGTTTTCTTTACGGCATTAGCGTGTGTAAAAAAAAACCGTTAAAACAGGCCGACTTTGTCCGCGATTTACAGGCCGACTACGATCCTGCCATAAAATATTTTCATATGGTTAGAAAATGTAGAGGATCTTCTTTACAACGGTACCATTATAATTAATATCGGACGAATAATAATGCATTTATAACCATTTATATCGGTTCCGGGTTTTCTTTACGGCATTTGCGTGTGTAAAAAAACCGTTAAAACAGGCCGACTTTGTCCGCGATTTACAGGCCGACTACGACCCTGCCATACAATATTTTGATATGGTTAGAATCTGTAGAGGATCTTCTTTACAACGGTACCATTATAATTAATATCGGACGAATAATAATGCATTTATAACCATTTATATCGGTTCCGGGTTTTCTTCTCGGCATTTGCGTGTGTAAAAAAAACCGTTAAAACAGGCCGACTTTGTCCGCGATTTACAGGCCGACTACGACCCTGCCATACAATATTTTGATATGGTTAGAATCTGTAGAGGATCTTCTTTACAACGGTACCATTATAATTAATATCGGACGAATAATAATGAAGTCATAACCATTTATATCGGTTCCGGGTTTTCTTCTCGGCATTTGCGTGTGTAAAAAAAAACGTTAAAACAGGCCGACTTTGTCCGCGATTTACAGGCCGACTACGACCCTGCCATAAAATATTTTGATATGGTTAGAATTTGTAGAGGATCTTCTTTACAACGGTACCATTATAATTAATATCGGACGAATAATAATGAAGTTATAACCATTTATATCGGTTCCGGGTTTTCTTTTCGGCATTTGCGTGTGTAAAAAAAAACGTTAAAACAGGCCGACTTTGTCCGCGATTTACAGGCCGACTACGACCCTGCCATAAAATATTTTGATATGGTTAGAATCTGTAGAGGATCTTCTTTACAACGGTACCATTATAATTAATATCGGAGGAATAATAATGAAGTTATAACCATTTATATCGGATCCGGGTTTTCTTTTCGGCATTTGCGTGTGTAAAAAAAAACGTTAAAACAGGCCGACTTTGTCCGCGATTTACAGGCCGACTACGACCCTGCCATAAAATATTTTGATATGGTTAGAATCTGTAGAGGATCTTCTTTACAACGGTACCATTATAATTAATATCGGACGAATAATAATGAAGTTATAACCATTTATATCGGATCCGGGTTTTCTTTTCGGCATTTGCGTGTGTAAAAAAAAACGTTAAAACAGGCCGACTTTGTCCGCGATTTACAGGCCGACTACGACCCTGCCATAAAATATTTTGATATGGTTAGAATCTGTAGAGGATCTTCTTTACAACGGTACCATTATAATTAATATCGGACGAATAATAATGAAGTTATAACCATTTATATCGGATCCGGGTTTTACCATAAAGATTTCCGGATAGTTCCGGGTTTTATACCTCGCCGCCATTTTGTTTGTTTGTGTGTGAATCACGTGACACGAAGCGCGAAATACAAAAAGAAAGGGATTTCCCAAGGTAGACGCAAAAGTCGTAATACAATTTGGCTGTTGCTCTTTAGTTTTGTAGTCTTTAGCAAAAGGTTGGGTTGGATATGGTTCAAATTAACGAATGTTATTAATTAATATCAAAATAATAGCCTGCTAAATTCAGGAAAATAATCCATTGGACAGTCCCTTTAAAGGCGTTTTGTCAAAAGAAAGTGTCAACAAATATTCCTATATTGATGTGGTGTTTTATATACATCCAAATTCATGTCGAGAATATTCTATATCGTGTCCTGTATTTAGTCAAATCACTTTCCTTTGTTGTATATTCATTATCAATTGCCGAGTCATGTCAAAGTATGTTGATATTTGCTGAACACAAATTCTATGCATATCGCTCATCGTTTCAAGTCTCTAACCCAAGCTTTCGTCATTGTTTTGTTAATTTTTGGGCTGTGGAAATGTCTTTATTGTATTGAATACGCAATGGACCTTTGCATAAAATAAATAGACACGCGGACAACACTTTCTCACCTGACACAGTGTATGATGGTTTTATTTTACCAATATATTCGTAACAATTTAAACATTCGCCAAAAACATGAAGCAATAAGGTAATGTCATTGTTAGTTATCAGCCATGTTTTATATTGTTAAGAATTAAAGAGTAAGACACAAGTACACACCATTTAACATATGTTATGTTTTTGTTTAAAAACAATGCTTGATGAAAATTCAAAAATTGTTTTATTATTTTGCATGCGTTTTTTTTAACATGGCATGTGTAATCGTTATAACATGAATCAACAATGTGTGCCTCAAAATTGATTTAAATTTGCAATTACGTTAGACGTAAGCGTATCGTGCATTGTGAATTCCATGTTCATTTGCTTCATCCATGTTTACTCATGATGGCAAAAACATCCGACTGTGTGATATGAATAGAAGGTTGAACACGTGTTAAAATATAATACAATAATACTAATAAAATAACTGTATTTAACTGTCCAAACACAGCGTGGTAATATATTGCGGCGCGTTATGGGGTTTATTATGAAAATTATTATATAAGCTGATATAGGTCGAAAGACCTCGGCAATAAATCAAACTCAATTTATTTTAAAGATACCTCCGCTGAAAACCGTGATTTACGAGGAAACAGATTTGAGATGTGCACGTTTCTATATATTTCGTTCCAACGACCGTGTAACTTGTTTACACAACTTTTTAGGCAGTGTGAATGATGTAACTAAGTCATTGTAAAAAATATTGGTAACAAAATTGATATCTCGTTTGAACTATATATACACTCACCGTTGGAACGCAACATTCGTGGTGGCGACTTAAAGTGATAGTATGGGCATTTTTCACTGTTGAATTGAGCTGCAAAGAATTATGTGGTTACTGACCAATTATCTGCAACTCATCTTGCTACCAGTTGTTTATAAAAATATATATTTTATATTCGATACTTTACGTGACTCACCCAGTCCTCTAAGGCGAAATGATCCGTAAAACAAAATAGTGTCTTTGTGTCGTATGACCGAATCTGCACTAAAACTAGATTTAGATTCACATCGTAAATTGAATCATTTTTGTCGTCAGTTGTCAGAACGAAAGTACGGTTGATATACAAATGCATTATTTGTCTCTTTCCGGGATATGGTTTTATTATGTTGATGCTGAATTAACAAAAATAAGTGTATATGAAGCGAAAACACCAAAAATAAACAACGTTGCGATAGACACCTATAAATTGTAAGATGCCCATAATATCACTTTAAATAACTCGTGGTAACCATTTAAACAACCAAACAGAATGCACGCCGTTTGAAACGTTTTAATTCGCGAATATGACAGATTATATCATCTTGTTCGGTCGTCCACATGATAAGTCATGATTTTCTTAAAGGACATGCCACAAGTTTTCCGCAACAATCACATGCAATGTTCATTAAGTCGACGTCTTCGTATTTGTTAATACATTCGGTATACATACCAACACAGTTATACATGTTTTCGAACAGATATAATACATAAACGTGTTTTGTGTCATTACATCAAAGCATTCTGGTAGCAATGAGCGGATAAAGGAGTCTCGTTCTGGGGAAAATAGGGCTTAATGAATTTGCGTAAAATGTTTAGCATGATAAGCCTGTGCAGTCCGCAAGGCTAATAAGGGACGATACTGTCCGCTTTTATCGATTTTACGTTTGTAGGAAATATCGTTAAAAAAAATCCTCTTCAGGCGGAAAGTGTCATCCCAGATTAACCCATGAAGATTACAGCGGCTAACCTGGCATGACTCTTTACGCGCATACATTAATCTTAGCTTCAGAAGAACGAGGCTCATATGTTCACCATTGATTCGACGATATAGTGGTCGATTCTTAGTTTTGCCTACCTGGGTAGTGTTTTTGTAACAAAGAAAAAGTTTCCCTCATTAAGCTGGTGACAATATTTCAAATCATACACATATCATGTGACTTTTTGCGTAATAGCGCATGCATTTTCATTCTAGTCTTCAATACGACAACATGTTAACTAACGATTACAGTGCTTGTTCACATTCGCCAACATCATCAACAAATTCTACTTCGTTTCAATTAAGCAAAGCGCATAGTAAGTGTACACCAAATTAGAGGTGGCAGTACATTTTATTTAATTATTAACAGTTGCTTTGGCACAATTGTAAAGCTTCTGTTGAAAAAAATTTTTCGAAAGTATTACTCCTGTAAAATTGGTTCCAGTTCTTCGATTCGCGGAGAACCACTGCGACAACTTCGGCAACATGCGCAAATATAATCCCGAACCACGTCGTCTAACAGACAGAACACAAAGAAGTTCCAGAACCCTTGCCAACTGTCACCAATGCTTTGCATGATGAGTAAAACCTTTTGGGTCAGACTGATTTCCACCGAATCTATGTTGCCACTGACAATAGCAATAAAAAATCTAACGGTACCCCATAATCTCAACATATACAGGCTTATGCAGTAATAGAGGATCTTGTTGTTTTGGGGTCGAATTTCGGAGTTGTCCATGTTTGTAGAATTGCGCGGAGCGTCGTCATCTTGTGCCTGAATTGTATATGAATCAGTTTTACCATGAGAGAAAACATATTTAATATTGAATCGTTTCACCTATGATCATGTATGCTAGCCAGTAAAATTTTGTAAATGAACAGAATTGAAAGGCGTTTCCTCTTTAACAAAACACAACCAAATTGTATAAAAGTCTTTAAACAAAGGGCATGCGTTGGATTAATTAAACAAAAAACACTGTTACTGGACGATTATTTGAAACCACATCTGGTATAACCATCCAAATCTAATTGCTCTGAAAAATACATACATCTAAACTACAAATTAAAACACGACCGATATGCATACCTTCTCGTTTAATTTACAATACTTTGCAATCACAAACACAAGTGCGGTAAGCAAGTAGCAGGCGATTTCCCAGAATTTTCCCGCCAATAACATCCACACTGTCTGAGTGCGATTAGACAAGGAGCTTCTTATCCAGCACCAGCCCCCTGTCCCTACAGAGTTGTTGGCCCCTAGGACATCCATTCCAATGGCCACCGATGTTATAATCACTGCAACGAAAAACTGATTTACTTTGAACCGCGTTTTGTGAAAACGTGGCATCATGCATTGCGTATGGTGCCATCCCAGATCGGTCTGTGCAGTCCGTACAGGCTAATGAGGGACGTAACTTTCTGACTACATGGATTTTCGTTAGAAGAGACCCCCTTGAAAAGAAAAACACCATACAAGCAGAAAGTGTCGTGCCTTATAAGTCTACGAGGACTACATCGGCTAATATGGGAGAATATTTTACGCACATACATCAAGCCCGATTTACACAGAGCGATGCTCATTTTTAAAACGTATCATGAACTCCATGTCCCCACAGAGTTGTTGAACCCTCGCGCGCGCATACCAATGACCATTGTAATATATGCTGATTGGACATTTTAAATGTCCAGTGAATAAATGTTTGTTGAAATGGTTGCCAATCATCCCGGAAGGGATTTTATGATAAATGCTCTCAATGCATCGATGAAATAATAGTAATAACAAAAAGCTAAAAGTAGTAAGCAAATACTATGCATGCCGTGTTTGAAATTCAGTAGTCAACTCCACCAATTGTATTTTGAATTCCAACTTGAATAATTGATATAAATATCGCTTAATGTTAAAAAATAATTGCATGATATGTAAACAGAATAGCATGTTTGTGTTTTTTGGTACTCTGTTTATACAGGGTGCAGAACCACGTGACTTGTGGGGTTAACAATTGAACGCTAATGGATGTAAACTTACCGGTATGTAATGCGTTTCTTTAAATAACTTTGTAATATAATGTTAAGAATTAAAACTATTGCATACAAGACAGTTTTATGCTGCTTATGGCAATGTGAAATACGCCAGAATTACTTTGTTTAATTAGCCTAAGACATATGCACTGACATTCTTAAATCTTAACATATCTGCACACAAAGCATGAGAAACGTCATGTATGCACTAACGAATTTCGCAGATGTATTTCAATAACTTGAGATATTTGCGAAAGTAGAGTTATTAACGGTGTGTTCACATTCTGTCCGACCCGTGTGTAAATCCCTGGAAACCCTGTTGATCCTACACCCTGTATATATACATCTATCAAGTAGATAAAATGGGACTCCTTTTAACACCAGCTACCGCATCGAAAATATGTATTCAGAGATATTTTAGCGTACTCTATATCAGGGTTGTAAACACACAACGGCACTTACTTTGGACAAAGGCATACATAAATACATATGAACCTCGTTCTGAGAAAACAAGGCTTAATGCATGCACGTAAAGTGTCCATCCAGATTGGACTGTTCAGTCGCACAGACCAATCGAAGACCACAGTGTATGCTGTTATGTCATTTTTCGTTTCATGGAAGTCTCTTTTTAGCGAAAGTAAATTTAAGCGGACAATGCTGTCCCTGATAAGCATGTGTGGACTAATCCGGGACGACACTTTACGCACATTCGTAAAATCCAGTTTTCCCTGAGTGATATCATGTATCATTTACAACTCTTTAGTCTGAATCTACACATATTAAGTCCAAGTACATATTTACCTGGAATCCCAGTGCAAACAAGGTTGTAATAAATTAGCCCCATTGCAGACGAGATTCCTGTTTGGACTCTCAGTTGCTGACACAATATGTAAATCGCGATGGCAGAAGTCCAGAAGAATGACGCCATACTTGCAGACGTCGTTATGTAACTCTGTGCTATGCAAACGGCGTCGGAGTGATTGAGATTCGTACACGGGCTGACCGTTCTCTCCAAGAACATGTAGCGGACGCCACCGATCAAATTGCCGGCTGCATTTAAAAAGTCAGCGGCACTTAAGAATAGTAATAACCTTCGTGAAAAGGTTCGAATTACCGGAAGTTTGAGGTACGTCCAGAAAATGACACAACATCCAACGATCGACGAAAAGCAGCTCATGAACAGTAATCCGAATGTGTATCCAGGCACAAAATCCAGACAGTCGTACAGAGCGGATTTGTTTAAAACATCCATGACGAATGGTCAACGGTTAATCGTTGGACTTATTTCCTGTTTATTAAGCTGTTCCTCTGTAACATGACATCCGCCTAAAAGATTAAAAAAATTGTTTAATAGTTAAGCAATACCTTTACATTTCAATACTTAACTTGTATGTCTTCAACCCTCCGCGATAAATGTCCATCTTCATGAAAATAGGACTAAAACAAATTGAGGATAACACGCATTTAACTTTGTTTTTTTATTTATTTTATTTATTAATTTTTTTATTTTTTTTTGGAGGGGGGGGGGTGGGGGGGGGGAATTAAACAGGACACACGTTTTACTAGCAAAAATATTATCTTAATATTGCATACCTGTAACGGGCTGGATGTATGGCTTATCTATAACAAAAATATGAGTGTTTTAAACAAAATACCTGTTGCATTTGCTTAAAACGAGGATAAACATGAGGTTATCGACAGTGAACACTATCTTCGCTTACGAAGGGAAATACAGCACAGCCTCTTAAAACGGAGCGAAAACTACAGCGTTCAAACAAATTAAAATATGAAGGTGGGTGTGTCTTTTCATTGCGGAAAGTCAATACATAATTGGTTCGGGTTTACATTACACGAAGAATGTGAGTTGGTATTCAGCCACTTTTGCAGCGGTGGATTATGAACAGGCTGAGTAGGTATCGGATATCCTCGTTGCTCGATTTTAGGAAATACGTGTACCAAATCTAGAAGAGGTTAGAGTATATTTTAAACAAGAAATATCTTTAAAAAAGATATACGGCGTTGATTGTGGTTGGAGTTTATGGAAGGTAAAGATTTAAATGAATGAGATCAAGGATAGCTAATATCTTTTTCTGTGCAGTTTTTAGCTGCATCAAACGCAGTACGGGATGTTACGCGGAGTTTTCGCGGCTTATTTTACATTATTACATATTGCTGGTCATAAACCTATAGATACAAAAAAGAAAACCAAAGTCAACCGGCCACACGCGAAGTCTCCGTACATATTTTAAATATGTATACGCGCGTTCTTCGAACAAACCTGTTTGAGTGGTTTATCGGGAATTGCTACGTGTATTTGATTCGATTATTAACAGTATCGAGAATCATCGCGCTCATACTTAATACATTAGTCAATATGCTGCAATAATACATTAGTAAATATGATGGAATAATTCTTGTTAATTAATTAAAAATAATATTTATCATGGTATTGTTGAAAACACATTAAGAATCTATTATTGACATGCCATAAAATAATATCGCTGGATATCTTTATTTCACATCTTTCTGGTGGTAAAGAAAATTCTGGTTCACCTAGTTCACGCTATAGCGTCTTTATTATATAACTATTATATAACTGACCGCGAACTCCGAACAGCACAGAAGGTCTGACCTGTATATAAACTCTGACATTCACACTAACCGCGAACTGACCCCTTATACCTCGCGGGTTGAAATGCAACACATTAAAGTGAGGCATCGCTTCCACTGCTCTTTATACTTTTACATATAACATGTTGACAGGAATATGGAAGTCAGTACTAAATATGAGAACATGGCCTTTAAGTACACAACGTTCTCGCGCTGAAAATCCTCTGAAAATAAAAGATGTACGCACAAACTGTATTGATGTCGAGATTGAGTGTAAAACTGTTCTATCTATAAAGCCTTTTTATAAGAGATAAAACTGTTTCATGCTGAACACGCAGTAAAACAGTGTTACAAAGACGCGGACATGTTTCCAATGTTCTAGTGGTATTATCAAATCAGCCAATGCAGTCAATGAAGTGTATTCATCTGTACTTGGCCGCGGGAAGTTTTATTTGAATTCTATTGGACGCTAACAAAGGTCAGGCTAAGGTGAAAAGCTGGCGTATTCAGCTGACGCCGAAAAATGCAGGTCATTGCAACATTTACTTAAAGGCTCTATAAAGGTGAAGATCCGTAATTATTTACCGATTTTTAAATATTTTGTTCATATTTTATTTATAAAGGTTATCAAAAAACAATAAATATATATATGCTATTGGACACTACAATAAAAAATGAGCAATACAACTTGTTTTGAGCTCAAAATAAAGTGTCCTCCAAGTCAATTGTGTTTACAAACAATCAGTTTATTTACATCGCTGTTTACTCGGAAAAGAGAAAGTGAAAGTGACTCAGGTCACCAAAAATATAACGATGATTTTTAACGTTCACCCACAAAGTAGGTCTCTTCTAAATGGTTAAAACGTTTGTAGTGATCTAATAAGTTACTTTCTGCTGGTTAAAAGTTGTTTAAAATAGAATAAAAATTTAATTTTCTTTCGGCTATTTTTAGCATATGTCACCGCTCTGAGGCTACACATCACGTTAGTTGCAAACATTTCTTCCAATTATGAAACGGGTTTATCTTCCATAATTCTTGACAACGTTGTACCTTAGCTGTTTTATTAGCAGTTTTTATGCAAGAGTAACTGAAATCCGGTAAAAATCAGACCAGTTGATATGCATAATAATTGGATTTGTCACCTTTATAGAGCCTTTAAAATCAAAGTTAAGAATCGTGCAATCCAATAAAATTTAGTGACAATCATTGTAGTTGGACCTGACTGCCCCATCAACTATGTACATTGTATACTTTAACCACGAACTTCAAAGTATGTACCATTATATACGATTATACAATTTTACTGTAGGATCCATTTTGTAAACAATTCGTTATGAAACGACTACGCGGATACATCAACTTACCTTGCTGAACCTATACCAGTTTACTATTATATGAACGTTAGCCGCTTTCTGGGCAAACTGGGCTTAATGAATTTGCGTAAAGTGTTGTCCAGGATCAGCCTGTGCAAACTGCATGAACGACACTTTCCGTGTGTATACACTGCTTCGTTTAAAGGAGGTTTCTTCGAAAATCCGTGAGAAAAAGTAGGCGACAAGCCTCGTCCCAGATTAGCCTGTGCTAACTGCACAGAATAAAATGGGTAGGCACTTAAAGCATATACTTTAATCCAAGTTTTCCCAGATTGCTTATTTACTAAGCCAAAAGTACTAAAGTCCTAATAAACATTCAATGACACCCAAAGCGGTTGATCACTATAACAAGTAAAAAGAATATCATTTAACTTTCAAATATAAATAGAAAAACTGTAAAACAATGATAACACTGAATGAACTGGGATTTTGAAATAAACTGTTATAATTTACACTGTCTAGCCACATTTAAAGTTTGTCAAAACAGATCAATAGATAGCACACGCCAGCAACAGTTTATTTGCGCATGCGCTTTACAAGGCTTACAAATACATGATATAGATATATTATAGCCATTTGATTCCGTATAATCAATAGGCATATGAAACTGAACTTTGGCGCGCTTCATAGGAAGGAAGCCACTGTATTACAGTGCTCTTACATTTAGAATTTCATGTCATTGATTTTATTCGTAATCTAACTTCACACAATCGAGTCTCAATCTTAGAAAACCTGATTTTATAGAAAAACATCGATGAAAGGAAGTCTAATCGAAAAGAAAATATAGTCTAGGCCGAAAGTGTCGTCTCTGATTAACCTGTGCGAACTACACGGGCTAATCTGGGACGACACTTAACGAACATGAATTAAGACCTGTTTTCCCAAAGCGCGACTCAAACAACTATTGTCAAGCTTATTGCTGGAGAAGTGAACAGTTAATGAATAGCCGCAAGTTTGAATTTGCAAGACGATCTAATTCTGATATATTAAATTATATAATTGTAATTCGAATATTACCGTTGAAATTCAAATATTACATACAAAATAACAGCATGCGAGTATTGATGTTTCATTCAACAGCATTGAATTCATTGCGATACGCAAAAAACTTATCTACGCAATATATTTGAATTCAGTAGCCAAGAAGCATACCACTTAAAATCGAAAGTGTGCATTGTATTATGTTCTACAAAAAAGGAAAACAATAACTTACTTACCACAGTCATATTACATAAAACAAATATACCGGTAAACGCTTTCCAAAACAGATGAGTCCGCAGTGTACACCGAGTACACACTTCAGTTTTATACATCCCGCGTTAAAATTAGATAGGACAAAACCTAAACCAACATATTTTTAGGTAAGGCCCAACAATTAAAGATGTGTTTCTGGGGATGAGTGAATATACATCGTGGCAGGTTCTTTGACACTTTTTGTATATTGCAAGCTTGAGGCATGTGACGGGTGTTTTGTTTACACATATTGTGCAGATATGTCCCGTATTCCTCTTGGTATGTTTGTGAATGGCGGTGGGGGACATGCATAAACTGTAAAAACTTCTACATTTGAGCCTCGCTCTGGTAAAACGGGTCCAAATACATGTGCTTTAAGTGTCGTTCCAGATTAGTATGTGCAGGCCGCACAAGCTGACCAGAGACGACACTTTCGACCTTTATGGCGTTTACGTGATTCGTTTGAATGTAATCGAGTTAATCTTAAATATGCAAATAATTTCATCTAGTTTTTGTTAATAATATATTTCTATGAGTAAGGATGACAGTTTACATATAATGTTGACAAAATGGTTGATGGCACACTTCAAATGTCGAAAGGCTGAAAACAGAAGTGTGATCTGGGTTACACGTACATCGGATTTCCATCGCCCGCCACAACAAACACCGGAAACCATGTCTTATCTGTTTATCCTTTAAATTAACTTTCGCCGCAGTCGAGTTTAAATAAATTTAAATTCCGTTTCAGCAACATGAATAGCTCTAATGTCAAGTTATAAATCATCGTTATGCTAAAGACGTTTCGCTTCATATCACATCGATGTCATGGGCACCTAGTTTAGATAAAGCACGTATGCGCATTTCGGAATCAGCCATGTATTGTATACATTTTTCTTCCGGGTTCCAGAGGTCAGTGTTTCTCTATTGCTAATGAGCATGCACAATGTGAGACACTAAGGGGTCTTTCGAATGGCCTTGTCGTTCAAAATGTAGAAATACAATGAATCATCCAATCTCGTTTTTATAATATTAAAAATATATTATTATTAGTTTCGAAGGAACTTAAGTTTCAAATATGCGAGTTAAAGGGACCTTTTCACGTTTTGGTAAATTTACAAAATTAAAAAAATGTTTGAGATTCGCAAATTTTCGTTTTAATTATGACATTTGTGAGAAAACAGTTATACTGAACATTTACCATGCTCTAAAAAATGCATTATGTGCATCTTTTGACGATTTAAAAACCTGAAAATTATAAAGCATTGCAATGCGAAACGATTTAATAATTTGGAGAGTTCTGTTGTTGTCGTTATTTTTTGCGATACTACGAGGATTGCTTAAATTAAGTATAAAATACATCAATGCTGGTATGAGCACGGATGGCCGAGTAGCCGAAGCGTTAGATTTTTACTCCAGGGGTCAGTGGTTCGAGCCCAGTTGAGGGTTACTTTTTTTCTTTCTTTAATTTTATTCTTTTTTTACTGGAGCTTTTTAGATCGATTTCTTACATGTATCAACGTAAAGCATTTAATGACAAACGACAATACATGCCAAAATCTGTGAAAAAGTTCCTTTAAGAGAAAAACAAACAAGACTTCGATGAGGAGAGATAATATGAGCCATGGAAAAGATGGGCTAAATGCATGTGCGTATACATGTATTGTCGTCAATATTAGCCTGTGCCATCGCAGATATGAATCAGGGACGACACTCTCCGCTTTTATGGAGTGTTTCCTTTACAAGACATTTTAAACAATCCAGTTTAGACGGAGTGTCGTCCCTTATTAGCCTGTGTGGACTGCACAGGCCAATCACGGACGACACTTTACGCACATGCTCTAAGCCGTCTCCCGGAGCGTGGCTCATTTTATTGGACGGACATTTAGTAAATAAAAGGAGTCAGCAATGCATGAACATATGGATTAGATAGCTAGTGCTATACAGATCATGAGTACAGCTATAAACATTTTAAGAAATGTCGTCTTAAAACATATAGAGGAAATTTGTTGAAAGCGGTGGATTATCGATTTGAATTCACGAGTGATCATAGAAAATAATATTTTCACGAGTGATCACGTTAAACGCAAACAGGACAAATCTGTGTTGTTAGTTGTAAAAATCCTATTTGTTTATTGTACTTATAAATGCGGATTATGTTCGGTAGCTGGGGTATTTCAATACTTTTACTCTTGTAAAAATCGGCACTGAACGTTCGGTCAGACGAGAGCCGACCTAGCATTTCTACGAGTTCGAGAAGTGTTTTTTTGTTGTTTATGTTGGCAAGTACCCGTTCGTGGTCATTTTTCGTCACGAGGCAACCTTTCCCAACAAATTGGTACATAGCTTACGCAAATCGACCGCCATTTAGGCACTTAATGGCTAAAAATGTTGATGTCGGTGATTTTCCTGTGTCAAGAGATACCTACCTTGTATATATATTATATCAGATTTTTTTGTCAAAATGATGAAAATCTTGTTTTATATCATATTGATAGTGTTAAAGTTACTTGGCGACGCGCAAAACACCTGTGGGTTCTCTACTCCATAAAGGAGTACTGTAGTGGCTGCACGGTTGTATTGAAGAGCCTAATCTTGGTGGTGTCAATTGCGCTGGATCCCCTGATGTTTTTCAGCTGTTGGAAGGCTGCTCGTGCTTTAACTATGCGGATTCTGACATCTGCATCGGTTCCACCCTGGTTGTCCAGAATGCTGCTGAGACAGACGAAGAGGTCCAACTCCTCCAGCGCCTTGCCTTAGACAGTGATGGGTGTGTTGTGCGATGCATTGGTCCTGAACACCTTGCTCTTCCCTCTGTTGATGGTGAGACCCAGTCTAGCTGCGTTGTCCGCTACCATGTTTGTCTTTTCCAGCATATGTTGTTGGGTGTGGGAGAGAAGAGCCAAATCATCGCCAAAGTCGAGGCCTTCCAACTGTTTCCAGAGTGTCCACTAAATTTCATTCTGCTTCTGCTCCGTCGATGTCTTCCATTACCCGGTCAATGGCCAGAAGGAACAGGAAAGGTGAGAGTAAGCAGCCTTGCCTCACAACGGTTATAACTCCAAAGGCATCCGTGAGGTTTTGCCATGAACGATTCTGCAGGTCATTCCCTCATAAGACTTCCTGAGGATGTTGGTGATCTTTTCTGGCACTCCGTAGTGTCTCAGAATTCTGCAGAGGGACTCCCGGTCAACGCTTTCGAACGCCTTCTTAGTCAATCAAGTTGACATACAACGGCGAATTCCACTCCAGAAATTGTTCCAGAATGATGCGCATGGCTGATATCTGATCCGTACACGATCTCTCCTTTCAGAAGCCTGCTAGTTGGTCACCAAGATGAGAGTCTACTGCATCTTTCTTTTGGTTCAACAGGATGCGATTAAACACCCTTCCTGTGATGGACAACAGTGTGATTCCTCGGTAGTTGGAGCAGGAGCTGAGGTCGCCTTTCTTGGGAAGCTTGATGAGGGAATCATCTTTCCACTCTGTTTGAATTTCTTCTTCCCATATGTTGCTGAAGAATGGGTGCACTGGTCTCCACGTCAGCCTTAAAAGCTTTTGCCGGTATGCTGTCAGGTCCTGCAGGTTTGCCGTTCTTCAATTGCTTGAGTGCGCTGCTGATCAATTCTTTTGTGGGAGTGCAGCATTTGATTGTCAGATCGCTAGTAGCTGGCAGAATCTCCGGTGGGTTCGCAGTAGCTGACCTGTTGAGTAGCTCCTGGAAGTGCTCAATCAACCTCTTCTTCTGCACTTTGTAATCTGGTATGACTCCTCCATTTTTGTCCCTTACTGGCCTCTCTGGCTTGGCAAACTTTTTTGCTAATCTCTTGTTAATGGAGTACAGATCTTTGGTTATGTTCTGATAGGCCTCTGTTGCAAGTCTCTAGGTAGTTCCACTTGTCTGCACTAATACTTTTCTTGACACTTCTATTTGCTTCGGTTTACTCTTCTTGTACTTTCACTTTCGCGGCACAAGTTCTGCTAATGTTTAATCTTGCCTCCTTTATCGTCTTTCTGAAACCTTCTGAAGCATCTCTGCTAATATCCACTCTTTGTGGATGTAAGACTTGGTGTCTAGCACTTCTTGGAATGTTGAAGTCACTGCTCCTTTCACGTTCTGCCACTTATGCTCTATCGTCTCTTCTTCAAGAATCTTCTCTATGACTGGAACTCGTTGGAGAGACGTTCATGCTTCCAGGTGTCTTTCAGTAAGCAGTATTGTTCCGTTTGCGTTGGCTGGGCCCAACCCCCCCCCCTGCCCAACTCTTCTTCAGCTATAGTTTATCGGGTGACAAGGAGATGTTGGTCCAAAGCCAGGTCTGCTCCTCGCTTGACACGTACATCCTGAGGAGAGCGACGAAACATCCTTTCGATGCACAAGGGGTTCTCTGTTGACAGGTCTTATGACAGCCAAGCTGCCTTGTGTATCCTTCTGTGATGGAAAACACTTCCTCCAATGACCAGGTTACTTGTGGCGCACAGGTTGTCGAATCTCTCCCCGTTGTCACTAATCCTTGCTCCCCCATGATCTCCTAATATCCTCCGTTGTCACTTCCGATCTTGGGGTTGAAGTCACCCATTAGAATGATGATGTTTCTCTTTGGTCTGTCTACATATCTAAGTGGTACTGGGTTAATGCATTTAAGTGTATAGAAACTGTGTTGTATCAATAACTCTGTATTGAAAGTGTGTCTTTCTGGTAGCTACATTATTAACAGTGTATAGATGGGATGAGCTTTTGAGAAGAACGCACATACAAAGCAGACAAAACATTTGTCTGCTTCAGTTATCGCTTTAGAGCATATTTACTATCAGCAATTGCTTAAAAGGAATTTATTTCACAAAATAAACATGTTAACTGCATAATCTTTAACAAAAGTATTATATTTTCAAAACATATGAAATAACTAAGTCAACTTAACATACACAATTATTTTATTCTTTTCTCCTATGCTTATACTTCTGTCGTTTCTTTCTGCATGCGCTTTTTTTAGCTAACTCTGGTTGTATGTTTGCACTCACTGTCCACATTGTGGTTGACCTTATTGCACTTGGTAAACAACATGATACCGAGGTTGAGTCTTTTATATGTTTGAATGTCATTACCATTGATTTCTGCTTACCATTCACTTTACCATTAACATAACGTTCATGTACACCAACAACATTATCTCCTATTTCAAAATCCATGTTTTTAATTTTATCTTCTATTGATAAGTCCATGGCGTTGTTTTTAACCATGTCATCTCCTGCATGTGTCTGCCAACTTTTCTTAATACTTAGCTTGTTCCTGCGTTCAAAACAAGCCACAAAGAACCCATTGGTCAGAGTCTTGTCAGGTGACATTCTGACGCACAGAGAACCATGCTGGTAGGTATCGAGCCCTCTCACTGGCCAGTGGGGCATCACGTGACCGATTTCAAATCTGTCACTCACTTGAGAGATCACTTCCTCAACTACTTGTTCATTCTCCATTTCATGGATTGAACACGTGGAGTAGACGACCCTTCTGACGGCAGGGAATCTGAGTGCATGTTTTAGTATGGAGATTTGGAATTTTGACAACTGTTGCAGCCGCTCAACTGATGTTGTGGAATTCTCGTCTGTTCTTTGCAACATTCCTGATAAATATATATTATGCAAAGTTCTAATCAAATAATTGTTATATTGTTTGTATTATATTGGCTTATAAACTATAAAATAGATCTAGATTAGTTATTTCTGTGATGAAACTTATTTTACTTGTTTATAAATACCATTTTTTTAACATTTATTTTCTGCTGTTACACAAAAAAAACGCTTATAAGATGCAGTTTGTGAAATACACATGGTCATTGATTGCCAAGAAAGAGATCAGGGCTCGACATTAACTTTTGAAGCCACTTGTCAAGTCGGACAAGTAGACCATAATTTCACTTGTCCTGACCAAAAAGCAACTTGTCCTGACCATTATATCTTATTCTGCCCAGTACTTTGCAAAATAATGAAATAATACAAAATGCTCAAATCATAAAGACTTGAATCGTTCAAAATACATGTAAACATAATTGTAGGCAATTTCAATACAAAAAGAACTGACTAGAATAACAGGAAAACTCAAGATTATTGATTTTTAAACATTATACAAAGCCATAATACCTGACAAAAACTTGTGTGTTGCCAACTCAAACAGAAAATGTTAAAAGTGATGTATATGTACAGTACTTAACTGATATTTAAAAAAAAATTAATCATTCTATACATAGAGAGGACGTCACTACGTTTATTGTCTGTAAGATCGGTGTGTACCGGTGTCGTAAAATGCATATTATTTACAAGGGAGAATATTCTTGTTATCTTGGCAAAGAAAAAAATGTTAAGGGTTGCTTCCCTTGTGAACAGTACAGTGTAGTACATGTATCACATGGAACTATCGGAATATCTCGGGCTTCGACATTGTGTACACACCGGTCTTACTGTGTACTACAATAACGTAGTGACGTCACCATCTATGTATAGAATGGGGCTTCGACTATTAAACGTATACAACATATACTCGGAAAAAGTTGAGTGATATCTCCACAGAAGTAATGGCTTTAAAGGCATTTTTTCTAAGTTATACAATTATAATGACCACTTGTCCCATCGGACTAGCAAATTCTTTATTAACTTGTCCGGACTAACCATTTGGTTGTCCCGGACAGTCGGACTACCTTTAATGTTGAACCCTGGAGTTGCAAGATAAACAAACCAATTTTTGTATGACATTCTTTTAATTACACGTGAAATACATGATGTGACTGTTAAGTGGTATGGAATAAAAGATAAAAACAAGGGCTGTTTGTAAAACATGCCTGCCCCCCATATGGGCTGTCAGTTGTAGTAGCAGCCATTGTGTGAATACGTTTTTTGTCACTGTGACCTTGACCTTTGACCTGAAAATCAATAGGGGTCATTTGCCAGTCATAATCAATGTAGATAGAAGTTTTATGATCCTAGGCCTAATTATTCTTGAGTTATCATCAGGAAACCATTTAACTGTTTTGAGTCACTGTGATCTTGACCTTTGACCTAGTGACCTGAAAATCAATAGGGGTCATCTGCCAGTCATGATCAATTTACCTATGAAGTTTCATGATCCTAGGCGTAAGCATTCTTGAGTTATCATCCGGAAACCATTTTACTATTTGGAGTCACTGTGACCTTGACCTTTGACCTAGTGACCTGAAAATCAATAGGGGTTATCTGCCAGTCATGATCAATGTACCTATCAAGTTTCATGATCCTAGACGTAAGCATTCTTGAGTTATCATCCGGAAACCATTTTACTATTTCGAGTCACTGTTACCTTGACCTTTGACCTAGTAACCTGAAAATCAATAGGGATCATCTGCCAGTCATGATCAATGTACCTATGAAGTTTCATGATCCTAGGCCTAAGCGTTCTTGAGTTATCATCTGGAGACCATCTGGTGGACGGACCGACCGACATACCGACCGACCGACATGTGAAAAACAATATACCCGCTCTTCTTCGAAGGGGGGCATAATAATGTGCAGCCCTCAAACATACAGAATAAGGTTAGTTCCAGCTTCAGCAATAGAAATGAGATTTTCAAGGATAGAGGGTTCTTTTCAAAACAAGGACGAAGTGAAAAGCTGGATTAGTCTTAATCCTTTACCACTAATAGGGGTTCCTTTACCACTAATAGGGGTTCCTTTACCATTAATAGGGGTGTGATTGAGGCAAAGTCAGAGGGGAGGAAAATTCTGTCGACCCATTTTGACTACGCGAATGGCGCGCATAACACAATGGCAAACCTTAAAACAGACATTAAAATAAACAACTTCTTGAACTTCATAACAATACTTCTTTCAAAAAAACCCTGTTAAACTTCACATTTAACATACCAAGGATGCAAAGTAAACAGCAATTATTGTGATCAAAAGCAGCAGTTTGTCAATGTATTGAATTACAGTAAATGGACTAAATATAAACAAACACATTTGAGTGTTCTTCTTGTGTTAATGTATTAAACTGAGTTAAATCAATATATTTAATTTGTTTACCATTCAATATCTTGCATTTCACATCTTCAGTTCAATGCTATGTCAGTTATCTGAACAGCGTGACAAACATAATAAAGCAGAATATGCATATGAATCTGATTATACACAGATCCACTAACATATAAATCAAATCATGTTTGTCTATTTCCATGTTCGAACGATACTCTTCTATATTGTTTTTACTTCGCGAGTAGACTGAACTCCAATTTCCAAACACTTGTTGTTTCTGTGACACAAATTCACTGTGCACATTTCTAAACAAAATAGGTGTTGCTTGGATCTAAAACGTAGGCTTTTTCGTTGACAAACACATTTCATTATTCCTATTTAACTATATGATGTCAGTCGTTAATTTGATTGCTATTTGTCATTTCAATAATCTTAAATTTCGCTTCAAAACTGAGCCATTTGCAAGCGGATCAGCTTGGAAATACCAAACACATTTTAAGAAACTGATTTTAATTGGAAGATTGGGAAACGACAGCCAATTTTATCGCTCGTTTTAACAAGATGTGTTTGTGAAACACAATGTCCCCCTATATGACGTTTGACCTTGAAGGATGACCTTGACCTTGACCCTTCACCACTTAAAATGTGCAGCTCCATGAGATACACATGCATTTCAAATATAAAATTGCTAGCTTCAATATTGCAGAAGTGACATTACATGAGCAATTTTGACTCAAATATTTGACCTTGAAGGATGACCTTTACCTTGACCCTTCACCACTCAAAATGTGCAGCTCCATAAGATACACATGCATGCCAAATATCAAGTTGCTATCTTCAATATTGCAAAAGTATTCATAAAATTAGCGATTTGAGCCACATACATTTGACCTCTGACCTTGAAGAATGACCTTGACCTTTCACCACTCAAATTGTGCAGCTCCATGAGATACACATGCATGCCAAATATCAAGTTGCTATCTTCAATATTGCAAAAGTACTCATAATGAGCGATTTTGGCCACATATATTTGACATCTGACCTTGAAGGATGAACTTGACCTTAACCTTTCACCACTCAAATTGTGCAGCTCCATGAGATACACATGCATGCCAAATATCAAGTTGCTATCTTGAATATTGAAATACTGCAAAAGTGTACATTAAATGAGCAATTTTGACCCATATATTTGACCTTTGACCTTGAAGGATGACCTTGACCTTGACCTTTCACCACTCAAAATGTGCAGCTCCATGAGATACATATGCATGCCAAATATCAAGTTCCTATCTTCAATATTGCAAAAGTTATTGCAAATGTTAAAGTTGGCGCAAACCAACCAACCAACCAACAGACCAACAGACAGGGCAAAAACAATATGTCCCCCACTACTATAGTGGGGGACATAAAAATGCTAAGGCAGAATCTACCAGTGTAAAATGCGGAGAGATTTTGCGCCCCGCGGATATTTCGGGCCGCTTATGAAATACGTCCGCGGAATCGGTGGTACCCCCTCCCCCCACATATTTTTTTAATGAATTTACGCGAATCTCATAAGTGAACCCCGGGACAACCCGATCTGTGGAAATCCGCAGATCCTAGGAAAAATCACACCCCTGAAGTCAGTCAAAGATACGTATTTTCACACATTTGTAAACCCTTTAAAAGCTACATTTAATTAAAGACTTGTCTTACTAGATTCAAGTATTTAAGGCTTCATATCCAATCCTAAGATACTGATGAACAGCAAACAGCATAAAACCTGAACAGAATGCAAGTAAATCACAGGTTGTTCTGGTTTTATGCTGTTTGGAAATATTCACTTTGCTTCTGAGTGGGAAAGGGTAAAATCATTTTCCAATAATTTGCTAAGGTCGCCGTGGTGTAAAAGATATGGTGTCCGCCTAGCGACCGGGAGGTCACGGGTTCGATCCCCACCGTTGGAGCGTTCTTTAGATCTCCCCCAAAGACACCAAGTACTGGTTCTAGGCCCAGGAAACAGACACGAGAGCGTTTATATAAGCCCTCGGCTTTCAATGCAATTGAGCTAAAATAAATAGGTTTAAACCAATATTTTGCTAAAAACATGAAACTTGTGCCGGCAAGTCTTCCACATGTAATTACTTTTTTCAAGAATGGAACTTTGAACTTGTGAATAATCTTTGCACAAATGAACTTATTTTCAATCAGACTTTTTCATTCCAGAACTTTGTATAATGTCAAAAACTTAGCCCTTACCTGACCCACTACAGGAGGGGTCGACCAGAATGTATTCAACATCCTTAAACTGAGCGTCTTGTGGGTCGGTGCGCAGGAAATCCAGACAGCGAGGGATGACACATGTTGCTCCTGCCTTACCCACCATCTTCTTTAGAATGTCCAGTCGTTTGGGATCCTTATCAAAGGCTAATACCTTCCTGAAACATGGGAAGAATAGTTCATTATTAAAATTATTATTGCAAGATTGGCTTGGGGCAGCCTCCAAAGAACGATGTAGTTCTCATGAGCTGCCTGAGTGTTTGGATATCGTCGCGGAAAATTCACATGGAATATATTGTGACACAAAAAAACATGAGCAGTACATGTATGTATCTCATTAAATCTATGTTACCATACCAAATCTAGCATTGAAATTTTGGCTATTGCTATAAGGAACACTGATTTTTATGGGTTAATTTATTTTACGAAATATTTGTTGATTTTGAGTTCATGTATTTATGTGGCTTTGATATAAATATATATATATGCATGCCAAATATCAATATATATATTATATATATATATCCATTTATTTATCTATATTCAGATACATTAAACTATGGCAATTTTGAAGTCCTTGGTTAATTCCATGCTTCAAAATATAGAATGCTAATAAATAGAAATATATTCCCACCCATACTTGTTGAGCATGACTATAATTATGCAGTGCTCCAGCTAGGCCTTAATCGAAGGGCGCCGCGCCCTGCCCTCCCGAACCTCCGCCCTGCCCCCCCCCGAACCTGCCCCCCCCCCCCTAAAAAAAAAAAAAAAAAAAAAAAAAATTTTTTTTTTTTTTTTTTACATATGATAATTTATAAATCTATTACTTTAGTATTACATTGTAATTAGTTTAATCCTCATTGTAGACATTATATTTGAATGGTTTAATAGTAATGGGAATAATACAATTATTTATAACATATAAATTAACATGCAATAAGAAGCATTCCAGAAACACCAGCGCGCTCGAACGTGCCCTTTTTACAAAATACTGCGCGTCAAAAGTGCCCTTTTGACAAAATACTGCGAGTCGAAAGTGCCCTTTTGACAAAAAAGCCCCCCTGCCCTTTTCAAATCCTAGCTGGAGCACTGATTATGTGTATTTATATAAATATATTCTAACCCTTTGTTGTTGAGTATGGCTGCCAGGTGTGTGGTTTTATTCCCCGGGGCAGCACAGCAGTCTATCACCATGGAGCCAGGGTGTGGGGATAACACATGGGCAGGAAAACAGCTAGCCTGCAGTGTTAAAAAGTGAAGCTAATCTGATTTTGGTCAATAAATTAGGGACACAAAAAGTTATAAATTAACCTTTTAAGCTACTAGTACTGTATTTAAATGACTTACCATGTTAATTGAAATAATAAAGAAGTACTAAAATATATTTTCAAGCCTTTTACATTGATTGTACATGACCTGTCTGCTAAAATGAAAGTAAAATAACAGCTGCTTGCCTTATTCAGCTAAAACAAGTAAGCTTTAGGAATGCCAACACTCAAAATATCTCATTAGTTTTTTCAATAAGATACCCAAGTTAAACAAAAGAAAAAGCCTTTTTTAATGTAGAATAAGACAATTTACTGTATATATATATATATAGACTGCATCAGCAAAGGAATCTTAAAATAGCATGAGGTCATTTTTATGCCACTTTCGGGGTTTAACAAGCAAATTTGTTGAATTGATATCAACCGCCAATATGCTTCTGGACACAAAAGTATTAAATTTGACCATCAAACAAGATGTGTTTGTGAAACACAATGTCCCCCTATATGACCTTTGACCTTGAAGGATGACCTTGACCTTGACCCTTCACCACTCAAAATGTGCAGCTCCATGAGATGCACATGCATTTCAAATATAAAATTGCTAGCTTCAATATTGCAGAAGTGACATTACATGAGCAATTTTGACCCATATATTTGACCTTGAAGGATGACCTTGACCTTTCATCACTCAAAATGTGCAGCTTAATGAGATATACCTGCATGTCAAATATCAAGTTGCTATCTTCAATATTGCAAAAGTATTCATAAAATAAGCGATTTGGGCCACATATATTTGACCTCTGACCTTGAAGGATGACCTTGACCTCGACCTTTCTCCACTCAAAATGTGCAGCTCCATGAGATACACATGCATGCTAAATATCAAGTTGCTATCTTCAATATTGCAAAAGTACTCATAAAATGAGCATTTTTGGCCACTGTTATTTGACATCTGAACTTTAAGGATGACCTTGACCTTAACCTTTCTCCACTCAAAATGTGCAGCTCCATGAGATACACATGCATGCCCAATATCAAGTTGCTATATTGAATATTGAAATACTGCAAAAGTGTAAATTAAATGAGCGATTTTGACCCATATATTTGACCTTTTACCTTGATCTTTCACCACTCAAAATGTGCAGCTCCATGAGATACATATGCATGCCGAATATCAAGTTGCTATCTTCAATATTGCAAAAGTTATTGCAAATGTTAAAGTTGGTGCAAACCAACCAACCAACAGACCAACCAACCAAACAGACCAACCAACAGACACGGGAAAAACAATATGTCCCCCACTACTATAGTGGGGGACATAAAAAGCATTTTTTCACGATACAAAGGGCCATTACTCCGTTACTAACAGATGGTGTACAAAGCATTTTGGCGTGCATCATCCTCTTATCCATATAAATATTCATACCAAGTTTCAATGATATCCGCCAAAGCACTTCAAAGATTATTGCTCTGACCACACAAAAAAAGCATTTGTTCAATATACAAAGGGCCATAACTCTGTTATTAACTGATGGTGTACAAAGCCATTTGGCGTGCATCATCCTCTTATCCATATACATATTCATACCAAGTTTCAATGAAATCCACCAAAGCACTTCCAATATATGGCTCCGGACAGACGGAAAGACATAAGGCTGGACAAAGCCAAAACAATATCCCTCCGCCTATGGCAGAGGATAATAAGTGTGCACAAAGTGTTTTCCCAGATTAGCAGTCTGCAAAGGTTACTGGTACATGTACATGTAATCAGGAACGAAACTTTCAACTTTTTATAATTTTTTTTTACAGGAAGTCTCCAGTATAGGCACAAAGCGCTGTCCCTTGTGAACATGCATTAAGCATAGTTTTTCCAAAACGATGTCCATGTATGGATTGTTGGGAGAGAAACCAATTGCAAAACAATATGACACACAACACAGATAACAATCAGGACGCAAATACAACAAACCCAACAAAGGAATAAAACTGGTCATCACCTTGGAATAGTTTATGCAATTCATTGGAGATTAAAAGCACTTTAAATAAGTTCCAAACCTGACACCTGGCCCAGAGTTTTAAATCTCATAAATCAGTTTCTTGCTCAAAACCAAAGTAAAAATGGCTATATGAAACTCGCCTGTTCATGTTATATGCTGCTTGCTGCTCATCAATATCATAAGGTTTGAAATGAAGCCTTGAAAACTTGAATCTAGTAAGAAAGCTCTTTAATTAAATTTGCTTTTCAAGGGGCTACAAAAGTGTCAAAATGAGTAAATAAGTGATAAAATGTTAAAATGCATATAGAAGTGAGAAAGTGTTAAAATGCGTATATAATTGGTAAAGGGTTAAAATGTGTATATAATTGGTAAAGGCAGTGTTCTAGATAAGCTGCATATCAGCGTAATATACGCATTAGAAATATCAAGATACGCTAAATTTATCATTTCTGTGCATACATTTAAGCAAGCCAATTTTGGCTTACGCAAATGATGTATGTATACTCTGTATCATCTAGACGCATGGTACATTTAAATAAGTATTGATTTGTTTAAAAGACAATCAAGCTTTTAAATGTGTTTATTAAATTACATGAAGAGATCAGCATGGTTTATTCGAAAACAAAAACAAATTACTTCTCAAAGTAAAATTGATTATTTTTTATACGACAAACGTTGTATCAAGTACAAACATTGTGCTGCCAATACTGATTGATTTTACTTTCCTCTGTTTTCAGATCAACAAGATGTGTTTGTGAAACACTATGTCCCCGTATATGACGTTTGACCTTAAAGGATGACCTTGACCCTTCACCACTCAAAATGTGCAGCTCCATGAGATACACATGCATGTCAAATATAAAATTGCTAGCTTCAATATTGCAGAAGTGACATTACATGAGCAATTTCGACCCATATATTTGACCTTGAAGGATGACCTTGACCTTTCACCACTCAAAATGTGCAGCTCCATGATATACACATGCATGCTAAATATCAATTTGCTATCTTCAATATTGCAAAAGAACTGATAAAATGAGCGATTTCGGCCACATATATTTGACCTTTGACCTTGAAGGATGACCTTGACCTTTCACCACTCAAAATGTGCAGCTCCATGAGATACACATGCATGCAAAATATCAAGTTGCTATCTTGAAGATTGAAATATTGCAAAAGTGTACATTAAATGAGCGATTTTGACCCATATATTTGACCTTTGACCTTGAAGGATGACCTTGACCTTTCACCACTCAAAATGTGCAGCTCCAAGAGATACATATGCATGCCAAATATCAAGTTGCTATCTTCAATATTGCAAAAGTACTTGCAAATATTAAAGTTGGCGCAAACCAACCAACCAACTAACAGACCAACAGACAGGGCAAAAACAATATGTCCCCCACTACTATAGTGGGGGACATAAAAAGGACACACTTAAACTCTAATAAAACAACTGTTGAAAGTTGGCAAAAACGTTTTGCGTCGCTCACGGTGGTGGAAGCCTATAAACCAAGAACAGTTAAAAAACAAAAAACACTTTATGAAACCTATTTCTATGAAGGAATACACATAGTTAATGGTTAATTGTGTTTAACAAGATTAAAGTAGTGTTTCTGTACCCCGGCTATATTCTTCTTTTACTTTTAGCAAATCATCCTTCAAGCAAGGCAAAATTTGACCATTTACCCCCATGCTTTGAAAAGTGGGGTTATTTGCCCCCATGGGTAAAAATTATCTATAACACTGTAAAGGGTTAAAATGCATGTATAAGTGGTAAAGGGTTAAAATGGGTATATAATTGGTAAAGGGTTAAAATGCGTATATAATTGGTAAAGGGTTAAAGGGGCCTTTTCACAGATTTTGGCATTTTTTGTAACTTATTAATTAAATGCTTTATATTGATAAATGTAAATATTGGATCGTAAAAGCTCCAGTAAAAATCAAGAAAAAAAATAAAAAAAGGAAAAGAACATTGCCCGGAGCAGGTTTCGAACCAATGACCCCTGGAGTCCTGCCAGAGTCCTGAAGTAAAAACGCATTAGCCTACTGAGCTATTCCGCCATGTACACATTCCGGACGTATTTTATACCTTATATAAGCAATCTTAGTAGTTTCACAAAATTTAACGACAAAAACAGAACTCTCCAAATTATTCAATCGTTTCGCGTTGCAACGCTTTATAATTTTTAGGTTTTAAAATCGTCAAAAGATGCATATAATGGCTATATTAGAGCATGGTTAATGTTCAGTATTACTGTTTCCTCACAAATATCATAACTAAAACGAAAACTTACGAATCTGAAACAACTTTTTTAAATTTTGTCAATTTACCAAAGCGTGAAAAGATCCCTTTAAAATGCGTATATAATTGGTAAAGGGTTAAAATGCATATATAATTGGTAAAGGGTTAAAATGCGTATATAATTGGTAAAGAGTTAAAATGCGTATATAATTGGTAAAGGGTTAAAATGCGTATATAATTGGTGCAGAGTTAAAATGCATTTATAATTGGTAAAGGGTTAAAATGCATGTATAAGTGGTAAAGGGTTAAAATGCATGTATAAGTGGTAAAGGGTTAAAATGCGTATATAATTGGTAAAGGGTTAAAATGAGTATATAATTGGTAAAGAGTTAAAATGCGTATATAATTGGTAAATGGTTAAAATGAGTATATAATTGGTAAAGAGTTAAAATGCGTATATAATTGGTAAAGGGTTAAAATGCGTATATAAGTGGTAAAGGGTTAAAATGAGTATATAATTGGTAAAGAGTTAAAATGCGTATATAATTGGTAAAGGGTTAAAATGCGTATATAAGTGGTAAAGGGCTAAAATGCGTATATAATTGGTAAAGGGTTAAAATGCGTATATAATTGGTAAAGGGTTAAAGCAGATGTTGTTACCTTATCCTGCAGGATGATGGACCCGTTCAGATAGAGGGGGTGAGTGTGCAGGTCAGTGCCAGATGGGAACACCAGCACATTGGAGATGTGGGGGTCCTCTATTACAGTCCCAGGGTGTAGAATAGCACGCAGACACTGTGGGCTGATGCAAACATGATGAATTTTTTTATCATACCACTACATTGATATCTACCTGATATAACACTGCCTCATATATTTATTTCAGGCCCTGTGGGCTGAAACAAACATAATGTAATAAATTATTATAAGTCACATATAACTACAGTACATGTGGAAAGTTTTTACCTATTTCAACTTATTTGACAATCATGGATTTCAATTGAAACAGAAATCTCTTTTTCCATGCAAGCATTTAGCAATTTTCTCTCTTTTGACTCCTGCATCATTTTGATGGAAATGTAACAATACAAATCATGTCATTTCGCCAAGTGTTTGAGTGAAATATTAAGAAACATTTTCTTAAAATCTTACTAGTATGCACAAACAATAACTTTGTACTTCAGCATGTTTACCCTTTTTTTCAGGGGTTTGTTTGAATCCTGGCTTCCTAATCTATCAAATTCCCTAACGTTGTGACGTCACAATTTTTTTCAACATGGGACAAGTGTAGGAAAACTTCTCAGAACAAATCTGTGTCAGGGGTCAGATTGATGCTTAGACAGACTACCAGGAAGATCCCAGCAGATCATCTTCTACTAAAGCAGGTACAGGAGAATAGTGCTTAGAAATGGAAAACTGGGTCAATAACTACACTAATATATATTGAATCTTCTCCATAATAACATACCAAACATTAAAATCTAAACACCACAGATGGATTTGTTGAAAACGTAAAAAACTCTTTTGAAGACTTAATAGAATCAAGATGGCTCTAGTTCGCTCACCTGAGAGGAGTCGGTTCATTTAATCTTTACCAAATGTCAAACTTGACCTAGATGTTGTCCAAACAAACATCCTGGTCAAGTTTCATCATTATTTCATCTGCGAGTCATGATCAATATACCTATGAAGTTTCATGATCCTAGGCGTAAGCATTCTTGAGTTATCATCCGGAAACTATTTTTCTAAGTTGAGTCACCGTGACCTTGACAGCCATTGTGTTAATACGTTTTTTGGCACTGTGACCTTGACCTTTGATCTAGTGACCTGATAATCAATAGGGGTCGTCTGCGAGTAATGATCAATATACCTATGAAGTTTCATGAACCTAGGCATAAACTTTCTTGAGTAATCATCCAGAAACCATTTTACTATTTCAAGTCACCATGACCTTGACCTTTGACCTAGTGACCTGAAAATCGTTAGGGTTCATCTGCAAGTCATGACCATTGTACCTATGAAGTTTCTAGATCCTAGGCATAAGCGTTCTTGAGTTATCATTCAGAAACCATTTTACTATTTCAGGTCACTGTGACCTTGACCTTTGGCTTAGTGACCTGGGCCCGTATTCACCAAACAATTCTTAGACTAAGTCTAAGAATAAAGAAAATTCTTTAAAGTAGAATATTCAAGAATTTCTTTAATTTTGAGTCAAAAACTGCAGTAAACATCTCTATCTATATTATTTTTCATATATAATATTTTGTTAATGACATAATGACCAGTGGAGGCCTGTATATATTCAAACACTGAACACATTTTCTTGGTTCTAAGTCTATTCTTTATTCTTAAGTCTACGAATCGGTTGGTGAATATGGGCCCCGAAAATCAATAGGGATTATCTTCGAGTCATGATCAATGTACCTATGAAGTTTCATGATCCTAGGCATAAGCGTTCTTGAGTTATCATCCGGAAACCATTTTACTATTTCGGGTCATCTGACCTTGACCTTTGACCTAGTGACCTGAAAATCAATAGGGCTTATCTGTGAGTCATGATCAATGTATCTATGAAGTTTCATGAACCTAGGCATAAGCGTTCTTGAGTTACATGTATCATCTGGAAACCATTTTACTGCTTTGGGTAACCGTGACCTTGACCTTTGACCTAGTGACCTGCAAAATCAATAGGGGTCATCTGCGAGTCAGGATCAATGTATCTATGAAGTTTCATGATCCTAGGCATAAGCATTCTTGAGTTATCATCCGGAAACCATTTTTTTATTTCAGGTCATCATGACCTTGACCTTTGACCTACTGACCTGAAAATCAATAGGGGTCATCTGCGAGTCATGATCAATGTACCTATGAAGTTTCATGATGCTTGGCATAAGCGCTCTTGAGTTATCATCCGGAAACCATCTGGTGGACGGACGAACCGACATGAGCAAAACAATATACCCCCTCTTCTTCAAAAGGGGGGGGGGGCATAATGAGAAAACTGCCCCATTCCCAGCAGCCATGTTATTCAACTGACCGGAACCATTTTTGAACTCATTTCTCGTATCAAGGAAACAAATGTTCTGAGCAAATTTCATGAAAATTTTGGCTAAAAATGTGACTTCTACTGTGTTCACATGTTTTCACTATATACATATAGAGAAAAATGCCCCGCCCACTGGCGGCCATGTTTTTTCACCGATCCCGACCATTTTCAAACTCGTCCGAGATATCAATAAAACCAATGTTTTGACGAACTTTTATGATGATCGGCCAAAAATTGTGACTTCTAGAGTGTTTACAAGGTTTCTCTATAGCCAAATAGGGAAAACTGGCACTATATACATATAGAGAAAAATGCCCCCCCAAATGGTGGCCATGTTTTTTCACGATCTCGATCATTTTCAAACTCGTCCGAGACATCAATTGAACCAATGTTTTGACCAACTTTCATGATGATTGGGCAAAAATTGTGACTTTTAGAGTGTTTACAAGGTTTCTCTATAGCCAAATAAGGAAAACTGCCCCGCTCACTGGCGGCCATGTTTTTCAACGGATCGGAACCACTTTTGAACTCAACCAAGATAACAATAAGACAAACATTTTGACAAAGTTACATTAAGATTGGGCATGAAATGTGACTTCTACAGTGTTTACAAGGTTTTTCTTTTTTTTGACCTAGTGACCTAGTTTTTGACCCAGCATAACCCAGTTTCGAACTCGGCCGAGATTTCATTAGGACAAAGCTTCTGACTAAGTTTCATGAAGATGGGACAAGAAATGTGGCCTCTAGAGTGTTTACGAGCAAATGTTAACGGACGGACGGACGGACATAAGACAAACAAAGACCGGTCACAAAAGCTCACCTGAGCAATCAGGTGAGCTAATAACATTTTTTACAATATCCTCTTATTTTATACAATATAAAGCATATAGCATATAAAGCACTTTATAAAGAAGCAAAACAACAAGAGCTGTCAGAAGACAGCGCGCTCGACTATTCGAGTGCTTGACAGTATTACGTAAGCCATCATTGGGAAATTGTTCATATTCAATAATTGATTATACATCTTTCAAAAATAAAAAAAAGGAAAAAACAAGATATGTGTTTGTCAGAAACACTATGTCCCCTTTTGCGCCGCTTTGAAACTTTATATTTGACCTTGAAGGATGACCTTGACCTTTCACCACTCAAAATGTGCAGCTCCATGAGATACACATGCATGCCAAATATCAAGTTGCTATATTCAATATAGCAAAAGTTATTGCAAAATGTGTAAGTTGGCGCAAACCAACAGACCAACCAACCAACAGACAGGGCAAAAACAATATGTCCCCCACTATAGTGGTGGGGGACATAAAAAAAAATGTTTGGGGGGGGGTTGAGAGGGGATATAATGTGGGGTGTGGTCATTTATTAGACCATCTTTCAAAAATAAAAAAGGAAAAAAAATTATGGGGGGTAGGGGGGAGGGGGTAAGAGGGGGTTTAATGTGGGGTGGGGTTATTTATTAGATGATGTTTAAAAAATATATTTATTTATTTATTTTTTTTTTGGGGGGGGGGGGGTAGGGGGGTGGGGTGAGAGGGGGTTACAATGTGGGGTTTGGTAATTTATTAGATGATGTTTAAAAAAAAATGGGGGGGAGTTTGGGGGGGGGAAGGGATTCTGGGTAGGGGCGTGGGGTATTGTTTGGGTGGAATCCATTGTGGAATTCAGGTAAGTGTTGTTTTGTCAAAGTAATAATAAAATGTGATCATAAATAAAGAAGTTATGGAAATTTAAGCAAAATGTTCAGTTATCTAAGTGTAAAAGGGGCCATAATTATGTCAAAATGCTTGATACAGTGGTCTGCTCTTATTTAGAGGTTGGGGTCATCTTGGTAAACAAGTATGCAATATAAAAAAAGCAATATGTCAAAGGATATAGGAAATATTTGGGGTAGTATGCAAACTTTAACATAGATTTATTAATAATATGCATTATATAAGTATAAAAGGGGAAATTTTATGACAAAATGCTTGATAGAGTTGTCTGCTCTTGTTTATAGGTTGGGGTGATGTTGGTAAACGAGTATGCAAAATAGAAAGCAATATGTCAAGGAACAATAAAAATAAATGGGGTAGTATGAAAACTTTAACACTTGCTGCATATTCTAAGTGGAAAAGGGGTCATAATTATGACAAAATGCTTGATAGAGTTGTCTGCTCTTGTAAATAGGTTGGGGTCATGTTGGTAAACAAGTATGCAAATTATGAAAGCAATATGTCAAGGGACAATGAAAATAATTGGGGTAGTACGAAAACTTTAACATTTGCACACTAACGATTACAGAACAGAACAGACACACAGACGCCGGGGTGAGTAGGATAGCTCCACTATATATATATTTCATATATAATAGTCCAGCTAAAAATGCGTTACATTCCTCCTTACACAATTCTTTACATTTGGTTCTTCTGAAGTACACTCAGAAAAGTGTGACACATTTAACAATGAGCCCTATCAAATCAGAAACACTGGAACAATTTAATTGAATGCGATGCGATAACAATGAGCCCTATCAAATCAGAAACACTGGAACAATTTAATTGAATGCGATGCGATACGTCCTTAAAGTAATTAAAGTGAGTAAACAAGAGCTATGTTTGTGAAACAATGCCCCATACGGCGCTGCTTTAAAGCCATATATTTCACCTTTGACCTTAAAGGATGACCTTGACCTTTCATCACTAAAAATGTGCAGCTCCATGAGATACACATGCATGCCAAATATCAAGTTCCAATCATCAGTATTGCAAAAGTTATGACCAAGGTTAAAGTTTTGGGACACACACACACATACAATGACAGACAGACACATACAATGACAGACAGGCCATAAACAATATACCCTCGATCATTCGATCTGGGGGAATAAAAACAATTTCTGTGTACAATGTACATTCAGAAGATAAAATGCAATAACCTGAAATCTTGAAGGTCCATTGACTGGAACTTGTATTTGGCCTCAAAGGCTTTCTTCACAGTTGTAAGGTCACTTTTCAATGTATTGATACGGACATACTTGGGTAAAGTGTCTGAAATATAAAAACAGTCACTAAAAATTACTTAGCCTTGTGCCAAGACTCATATTGTGAATAAGCTCATTAAAATTTTCTGCAACAGACAAAATGGACCTTTCCACTACATGTAATGTCAAAAATATTTAAACCATTAGCACTATCACAAAGTCATCAAATTTAATATGAAAGTATAGCCTTTTATGGGTAAAAACCACCTCAGATGAGGAAAACGCCACCACCCCTTACAGGGTTCAACTTAACTATTCATTTGTACATGTTTATAGATCCAGAAAAATTAATTAATATTTGTACAATAAGATTGACAAAAATTAAAAGGGAAGAAATCAGCTGTATGGAGAAAAATAACACCCTGCACTTTTTATTAACTATTTTTGGCAGGCTCTTGAGCAAATGAAGAACAGATCTCTTCTGAGAATAGAGCAAAAAGGGAAAAACAAAGAAAGGTTTAGACGTATGAGAACTCTTTGTTACGTAATGTAACTATAATGGGGTTTGATTAACTGTGTGCTTACTTTGTCCTCTTTGGACTTTGGTCTACTGGATGTATCGTTTAATTAAACCTTGTATAACTTTGAAACTTTGAGAAAAACAACAACTTTGAAACATGTTTTGTTTCAAACTTCAACTATAGTTGCTTTTGATCAATTAAACTTATTGCTTTCTAGGCTCCCATTAAAATAGCAGGTAAATTTCTGATCTGTCTATAATCAATTATATTTACAAAATGTACCAGTACATGTGCATTACCTTCAGGTTGTGTGTTTGTTAAGAGCTGTTTGAGATCACTAACCCCTGCTTCTATCTTCAGTCTCTCACATACTGCATGAAGGCCCGTCTTGTGTCTCGCTATAATCACCTGAATTTCAACATCAACGGTCACCTTTAATGCTTAGTCATTCAACCTTTTTGTTGAACAAGCAATTAAGTCATCAAACTCAGAATGTACATTACAAGTGTATATTTACACACTGACATGCATGTTAAACAATATCAAAAACAAAAATATAATGTATATAATAAAAATTTTCAGATCTTTAACAGTTATATCAAAGTTAAATTAAAAAGCACAACTTTATGCTGTATGCTTTCAGTTGGTTTATTGGGAAATATGAATAACGTAAAAATGGTTATTTACAGTTTCTTATAGAGAAAAGTTGCTTATGAATACCAGCTTATGATCATAGGAAAGAAATACTAGCACTTGTGGCTGTGTAAAATGTGAAGATTTTTTGCACTTGATCATTTGTGAATAAAAAATGTTTTTTTTAACAAACACATGCACTATGTACACTAATTAAATTTTCTTTAATAGAACTACATTCCTTTGCCATGCTCAATTAAATCGATATATTATGAACAATAAGAAATCTGAAATGAAAAACTTGACCAGTTTTCCATAAAAAATTAATTAGTAACTTATGGTTTATTAATCAAGCTTCACTGAATTGTTTTCAGACAAAATATTAAATAATAAATTGCTTAAATTGCAACTGGCAGATACATATAAGCTATTGAAATGGTCCTCAATTTTCTAAGTACCTTGAATCTGCCCCGCACTCCCCTACCAAACATGTGTTCATACAGCAGCACCAAGGCCAAGTGTTCGTCATGTTTAAGTTGCTTATCTCGCAGAAAACCCTCACACTTGCCAGCAATCTGCTTCAATATGGGGGCATTCTTCAACACTTCACAGACAACTGCATACAGTGCTTTCTTGTTCTAGAAATAAATAATCTTGTATATATTACAATACATAGCTCTATCATGTGCATCACTCATATATATAGGATCTGGCACGAGTTGTCATATCATACCATATTTTATTAAGTGAGTTCAGGAATTTTGTTTGTAAGCGAGCCTTAAGCGAGCTTACTAACAAATTTCCTGGATGAGTTTAATAAAATATGGTATGATATGACAACGAGCGTCAGATCTTTTTTATCACATGCTTTTAAATGAGCAAAATAAATAAATATTCTGGCAAACATAATGATATTAAATGAGCAAAATAAATAAATATTCAGGCAAACATAATGATAAATCCCAAATGTTTTTTAGAAAGAATTGTCTTATGCGTATGTTATCTCAATTTTAATTCAATTACATCTAACAAAGTATTATATGATTTCGTTCTTTTAATTTGAATGATTATAAAGATCTATATCAAATTTAGCAATTCCCTAATCAGTGGACTTTTTGTGTGGATAAAAAGGCTCATTTATTTATTTTCCCAATTTCATGAAAATGCCGATAAAATTCCCAATTCCAAAGCCATAGGCTATCTTCCCAAAAAGTGGGAAAAAACCCTGAGTCAAACAAAGCTTGAATAGTGAATTTTATTGTGAATTTATACTATAGAACGCGTGTTGTTTTTTACAAATGTCCATCAGGACAAATTGTCTCATTTCGGGACGCAGGGACAAAAGTGGGACTGTCCTGCCAAGATCAGGACGTCTGGCATGTATGATTGATGAACAGAAATAACTTAACCAGGGTTGTGATTTAAGAACCGCATTAGGCTCAGGGGAGATAAATGCAATACCGTGTTCAAGTAAACTCTTCATTCGCATACAGATCAAGTGAAGTAAATAAGTTCCAGGGCTTTTCATCAGGAAATTGGGAAGAGGCCCTAGCCTTTCAAATTGGGAATTTCATGCGCATTAACTGCTCATTTTGGGAAGACCGTGTTTTAAAAGTTTTTGAAACAGGATCTTTTTCATTGTGCAGAAGTATTGAGACACATTGTGGTGCATTCTTAATCATATAGAGCAGTTCATTGTTATTGTTTTGATTCCGGATTTTGGCGCATGCGCAATGCACTGGTAGGCAAAAGCATGGGTTAGCGCAAAACATATGGATAACGACACTCGTTTAGTAAATAAATCGAAAAGAAGCTCCGAAAAAGCAACACCTAAATGATATTTCAAAAATATAATATTTAGTGCAAAAAGAATTTATTAACACATTTATTTGCATCTTAAAACAATGCGTCATTAGTATCAAAGTAAAGATTGTTTGAAGACTGAAAGACCGACAATTTGACACAACAAAGAGCTCTATGCATTAGCCGTATTATTTTTTGCATAAAAGCTTCAATAAATTACAATAATAATACATCTAATTAATAAAATAATAATTTTCAATGGCATGAGTACGCTAGTGTGATAAAAATGAGTGATATAAAGTGTTAGGGGTGCATTGAAAATTATGTACTTCAAAGCCCTATTATAAGCGAACGGTATTTACATGTATTTAATTTTGATGGGTTTTGTACAGAGAATGACACTATTGAGGAATATTAACATACAACTGAAAAACACAACTTTACATGATGCAAATTGAACTGTGTATTCATGTATATTGAAAACTCGTTACTAGTGAGTATGCGTGAAACATATTTAACATTTGAACACACATATATCTATATACATATTGTTTTATTATTATTTTTTGAAAACATTATTTACCCCCGTTGGTGTCAAACGTAATTTCTAGTTTTTATGATGTTTGTGCATTGCCGTAACATTAAATCATCATACGGAATCATTCCTAATGACGTGGTTTTAATTAACTGATACCAGCTAAATACATTAAATGTTTTCTACGAAATTATATAATTATTGAATACTTTATTTTTTATAAATTAAACGGGCTAATATCTTTACGGTTTACAATTTCTGAAAATCCATATTGGACATGACTTTTAATTTGTACAATATGTAACATATCTAATTTAAGCAACTGTTAAGTATTTCGGCGGTAAATTTTTCAACCAAATGACTGCTTAATACTACCAGAACGAGAAGACATGGTGGTATCCTCAATTGTGTTGAATGCCCAGACTGTCATCTGCCACCCAGTGTGGTTTATGACACCATGTTGTTAGTGAAGTCTGGACAATATCTGATCAAAACACGATAATCGGTTTATGCAGAACTTTAACACCCGAATACAAAGGCTCAGTGCTCCAGATAACATGCGTAAAGGCGTAAAAACAAATTAAATTTCTTAAATAATGATTTAGATTTACAATCTTTGCGTTAAGTTACGCATTGAAAAAATAAAACAAGAATTCAAAATTTTCAAATGTGCGTAAAACTTCCAGTAGCAAATTTTATACGGTAAACATTTCATCAAGGTTCTGTGACTCGTCTAGGCGCTCAATTAAAACTACAGCTTTAAGTCAACATCACTCAAGCATTTGCTGTGAGGAAGAGCCACAACTAAGAACGGTCGAAAGGCCAAACGGTCTCGATTCTGTTCTCCTTGTATTGCAGGCGAGTCATTACTGTTTATTGTACCTTTTTAATTACCCTTATCGTAATTTTTATACACAAGTAATATAATGTATACCTATTCAAAATATCATGAAAATTAAATGTTAAATATAGTTTTGATATGACTTTTACGGGGACTAAAAGGCTATTATGACCTAAGCCGAAGTGTCAGTGACCGTTTTACATAAAAATCAAAATGGCCGACCAAAGCGTGGAAGGCATAAAAGGCATTTCAGTGTCAAAAGTCCACGCTGCATGCATTCTTTCAATTAGATTCAAATACCCAAAGCATGGTTTCGTCAATAATTGATGAATTTATAAGCTCTTGCGTAAATGACTCAATTTGTTGATGCGTCAAAAACAATGAATAAACAATTATTTTGTAATATATTGTTAAGAATCAATTTTATAAATAGGGGAATAATAAGAATTAGGTTTTAAAATAGGGAGTAAATAAGAATATGACCCAAATTTTATCTGGAGCTCTGCAAAGGCTTACACGATTTTAAGATTGATGCAAACAATGAAATGAAAAATATTGCATTTAATTTAATTTAATGTTTATTTAATGTGTCAACGTGTTAGTTTTCCCAGACAAATACCATTTTGGTTAATATTTATATGTTGTATATTTGGAATTGATCTATTTATTGCTTGTTTTCAATCTGTGTTTCAGTAAAGTAGAACAACATAGCATGTTCAAAAATACAATCTAAATAAAATCGTTTAAATATAAACGATCACGCTCTATTTCTTCCCATCGATTGTGTCTTTCTTTTGCCTACCAATGTAGTCCGGATGTAAACACACAGGTGGCGTGACGTCACACATGAACTGGTCTATTAGAGCTCCTCATTACTTTCAATTTGGGAGATGCCCAATATGTCTATGTAAAAAACAAAAATTATTTTTTTTTACAATTTGGGAAATTCCTCTATCAATTTTGGGGAAAAATGACATTATTTTTAATTGGGAAGTAGCCGAATTTCTGCCTCTGTTATATAAGGGTGAAAAGCCCTGATAACTTTTTTTGCAAACTAAGTTTGACATTCAACGGGAGTAAATCAGCTGGAGAAAAAATCACGATTCTGCAAAACACTTCTTGTCCGAAAATCATGATTATCCGAAGCATACATCCAGATAATTATATCTATTATTGACATGTTCTGCAATGAAACGCTTGCACAACGAAACACACCTGTAACGAAGACGAATAAACTTGAGTCTTAATTGACGCCTTTTTGCTTAAGACAGTCTGTAAAATACGACTCGCTTCCACATAAACATCCATGCTGTTTGCAGTGGCAGGTTAGAGGTCCGTCTAAAATGCGTATATGACTAATATCCGCGGATATGGACGAAAAGTGCGAATATGAACAAATATAGGCAATATTTTTGCGTTCTTTGCAGCTTTTTTTGTTATGAACATAGGGCCTATCACTGTTGAATAAAAAATTCACAATATATGATAAATCTTTTAAAACTTCCTCAAAATAGAGCAATGTTATAAAAGCGGTGTTCTGACTCGTCGTTCATATTCGCGGATATGAATTAGGAGTTACTGAAATTAAAATGCCAATGAAAAATGCTTTTGAATTCATTCGATCGTAACATTACACATGAGCGACGTGAATTTTTGTCACAGAACGATTTTCATATAACAAAAATAAAGGAAAATACATTTAAAAAGCAGTTGTCTACTCATATCCGCACTTTTCAGTCATATCCGCGGATATCAGTCATATATGCAGTTTAGTCGTACACGCAGGTTAGACATGGTACAATCTACATGATGAATCGGCTACACTACACCAGTTTGTACCTCAAGCTTTTTCTGGCAAACAATATGCATGCATACATGTCTTCAAGGATTTTTATAAACCTCAGTATTGATAAAAATAAGAAACATAATGAAATCCACCACTATGTCACATGTAGAATATATCGAATTCATTACTGAAATCCATATTCGCTAAATCATTCGTTTAATACAAACCTAGCTGTGCCAAAGATATAATAATAGTTATTATTATTATTATTATTATTATTATTATTATTATTATTATTATTATTATTATTATTATTATTATTATTATTATTATTATTATAAAATCTTTGGCACAGGTTTGTATTAAACGAATGATTGGTGCCTCGCAAAAGCGTTTTGAAATGATTGTCCGTAACAACACCAAACGGTAAGAAATTGATACTATTGTGAACCGAGATATGACACGTGGTAAGTATATTAGAATCTTCCAGTCCACAAAGACTAACCAGGGACGACACTTTTAGCTAGAAAGTAATTTTTCGTTTATGTTAATTCTTTTCCCTGATCATCATGTGAGGATAACATTTTACGCACATGCATTAAGTCCAGTTTTTTTTTTCTGTAAATCGGCTCATATTGTCGCCGAAAGCTAGGTTCACGGCTGAACTCAAACTCTTGTATCTGGTATATGTTACCAGTAACAAGGTATTCCTTCGCGAGGGCTAGTTTCAGACCAGGCTGTAAAAGTGTCTGATATTTCTGGTTGGATTTGATTTTTCAATTTTGTACGTATACCTAGGTATCAAGCATATGCGGAGTGGATTACGTTAACAAATGCATGCTCACATCGCAGCTGTTCAATCCTAGGAAATAGCTATACATAGACTTAACTAGTTACTTTCTTTAAACAAAACATAACTTAAAAGCGTATAGTGGTTCGTCCCTGTTAGGCCAATCTAGGACGACATCATACACACAGTCCCGGTTTATCCAGAGCGATGCTCATATATACTTAAATACTACATTGTACGGACTAAGTGTGTACAAAGTAAGCGGTGCATATCCATAAATTACGCCGCACAAACTTCAGTGCAGAAGAAGGTCGACCATGAACCCAGGAAAGTCATGCAGCAGCCCGGACATGGTCTTGGAAGGGAAAAGACCTGGACGAAATGAGCGTAACACGAACACATTTCAAGCATAGTGAATACGCATCGATAGAACTATCAAGTCCACAAGTCAGCTAAACATCAGTGCCACACTCCGGAATTCTTTACCATGTTTCTCTTCCCTGTCTTAACTATGTGAATGCGATCTCTATAAGGTTCACAATACGTACATAATCTTCAAGGTTCTCTCCGTGTAAGTATTGCGCATGCTCATGACGTCGCCACATCTGCCATGGTCTCGCCACATTCTAGAGAATGCTCGCCACGTCTTCTGGGGACTATGTGTACGTTTTTTTTCGACTTAACAAACACTCTTCTGGAAATAAATCTTAAACTAGAAATGGCGCGGCAGAGGCCGACGCGTATCCCAACGCCGCATGTTTGCCCCACGGGCGCCCCATGGTTGGTAATGGGGCCATGCATAGTTGAGATTGACTGTATTATCATAAGAGATGTTCAGTACCAATTTGAAGTAAATCGGTGTAGAAATAAAGAAGTTAATGTAAAATAACCTAAAAAAATGAGTGAAAATCTCTAACCCGGCCTCTATCCAACCCCCATAACTTTTGACCCCGGGGTCAGATCAAAATGCCAAATAATGCACTGTCGTACCTATGCTCATAGCAACCATGTGTGTAAGTTCAAGGTTCAAGTGCTAATAGTGTACCTGGTGATAGTGGCCAGGACGAACGAACAGACGGCGGAGATAACCACATAATAGATTTCAAAATCTAAACACGGACCCTAAGTTCAAGGTCACAGGGGTCAAAACTTTTATGCGCATGGAAAGGTCTTGTCCAGATACACATGCGCACCAAATATGAAAGCAATATCCGAAGGGACACAAACGTTATAAGCATTTTTTGAATTGCGGTCGCAGATTTCGAAACCTGTACACGGACGCAAAGTTCAAAAAGAGATGTGTTTGTCAGAAACACAATGCCCCATCTTGCGCCGGTTTGATTTTATTTTTTTATCATTTGGCAGGTACAGATAATTATCTCCCTTTAAAGCTTTTACTTCCCTAAGATTATTTTTTCACCTTTGACCTTGAAGGATGACCTTGACCTTGACATTTCACCACTCAAAATGTGCAGCTGCATGAGATACACATGCATGCCAAATAGCAAGTTGCTATCTTCAATATTGCAAAAGTTATGGCCAATGTTAAAATGTTCGGACGGACTGACGGACGGACGGACAGTTCAAATGCTATATGCCACCTTACCGGGGTCATACAAATTTCATGCGCATGGAAAGGTGTTGTTTAAAAATACATGCAAACCAAATATAAAAACAATATCTGAAGGGACACATTAGGTATGAGCCTTTTTCGAATTGCGGTTGCAGATTTCGAAAGCTGATATCAAGTTCAAGTCAAGGTCACGGGGGTCAAAACTTTTATGCGCAGGGAAAGGTCTTGTCCAGATACACATATATACTAAATATGAGAGAAATATCTGTAGGGACACAGTAGTTATGAGCCTTTTTCTAATCGAGATCGCAGATTTCGAATACTTAACGCTGACCTTAAGTTTAAGGTCGTTTTATCTTCGTTCTCTGGAGTGCTAACAAGAAAAATTGTATTTGTTGGGCCCCCTTGTGGTTTAACAAACGGTAGTGTCTTTTACAACATAGACATACTTACTCTTTTCCGAGAAGTCAACTCAATACCGCACTAACGAAGACTACCTGATAACCCTAGTTATGGGCTCAACTATCATTATCTGATAACCCTGGTTATGGGTTCTGCTGAAATGGGGATTTGGGAGCTATACGCGAACCTTCCCACCGCAGCTGCAAATTCAGCTATAAGAACGTATTAACGATATTAAAACATTTTTTTAAGTAAAATTCATTTGAATTATTAAATACTTGCCTGCTATCGGTGAGTCGCACCTCCCACACCGCTCTTCGACTAATATTTTTGTTTATATTGGAAGAAGACTTCAATAGTATTTTTCGATAAAAAGGCAGTCTTTAGCCGGACACCCAGTTTAGGCGGAAAGCTTCGTCACCGATGAGCATGTGCGGAATGCTCAAGCTTATATGGATCGACTCAGAGCGAGGCTAACATTATTTGTATTTACTTAACAATGTGCGCTCCCTCTACTTCTTCGCCCGTATAATTGAAAGGCAAATATATCGCAGATATTTGCCTTTAAACGCAAGTAGATAAGTGCCAATCGACGCCTCCCAAAGTATAACAACGTAGTACATGTATAAAGAATGCTGTCAAAAATACCACGATTGCTTTTTTGTTTCAAACCGTTAAACGTTTGTTTTAATTAACCGTGTTAAAAATGTGTGGACACATTGACAAAACGAACCTTAATGCATGTGCTAAAAATGGCGTCCCGTATTAGCCTGTGCAGTCCGCACAGTCTAATCAAGAACTTTACTTTCCGCTAAGACTGGAATTTTGTTAAGAAAAGAGTTCATTTAAACGAAAAATTCCGTAAAATTAACCATGTTTAAAGATTGAGGTCGAGTTCTTTGCGTGTATGTGCATGAAAATTGCACTGAAGGCTTAAAGCGACTTGTTCAGTACGTTGAATTTACGTTTTTCAAAATAATTGTCATAGATTCAAAAATGAATGTACACACAATATTTTAACAAGCAAAATAACAGCCTTAACGAACAAAAATGTTAATACATTGGTTCGTTTACGGATGATCATCATTCGAATCCGGTAAAATTATAAAGCATTGTAACGCGTTTCCGCGATAATTTGTAAAATATGTTGAATTCTAAAATAGCATGAATGTTTCAAATCGAAATAATAAAACCTGCGTTTCAAAGTGCTAACATATGATTTTGCGTCCATATGTCCCTTGTTCGAATGCCAGGGCAGAAAGTTTTTTGCATTAAAAAAAATCTTGCTATAATTAGTTTAGACTACTCGATACATTCTGCGTGTGTAAGTCAACATATGTAATGACATTTGTATGTCCCTAACGTTCTGGATAAACATTTTTATCCCCGACATTTTTTCTTTCATCGAAATTTACCAAATCTACTTGTATCAGAAATTTAATCATGGTTATAATAATCAATTACTCAACGTGTACTTAATATGTAACAATTAGGTTCATTTTGCTGCAGGTTTCATAAAAAAAGAATTATTTATAAATGTTTTATATATAATTTTCCTTATATGGCTATAGTAAAACCTTGTTAACACTCAAGAGACCACATTTATTTTCCGATCTTCATGTAACTTGGTCAGAAAATTTGTCTCATTGATATCTTTGATGAGTTCGAAAATTGTTTCGGTTGCTTTAAAAACATGGCCACCAGGGGGCGGGGCATTTTTCCTTTTTATGGCTGTGTGTTGGTTTAGTAAAAACTTGTTAATACTTTAGAGGCAACATTTATTGTCCGATCTTCATGAAATTCGGCAAGAAGATTGGTCTCAATCATATCTTGAATGAGTTAGAAAATGGTTACATTTGCTTAAAAAAAACATGGCTGCCAAGGGCGGGGCATTTTTCCTTATATGGCTATATATGGCTATAGTAAAATCTTGTTAACACTCTAGAGGCAACATTTATTTCCGATCTTCATGAAACTTGGTCAGAAGATTAATCCCAATGATATCTTAGACGATATAGAAAATGATGCCGGTTGGTTGGAAAACATGGCCGCAAGGTGGCGGGGCATTTTTCCTTATATGGCTCTAGTGAAACCTTGTTTACACTCTAGAGGCGACATTTATTTTCCGATCTTCATGAAACTTTGGCATAAGATTTGTCCCACTGATATCTTGAATGAGTTCAAAAATGGTTTCGGTTGCTTTAAAAACATGGCCACCATGTTAAACTTGTTAACACTTTAGAGGCAATTTTTATTGTCAGATCTTCATGATATTTGGCCAGAAGATTGGTCTCAATGATATATTGAATGAGTTCGAGTAGTAGTAGTAGTCGGTAGTTGCAGTAGAAGTAGTAGTTGTAGTAGTAGAAGTAGTATAGTATTAGTAGTATAGTAGTATTATTATTATATTCTTATTTATTCTTATGATTAGTCAGTTAGTAGTAGTAGTAGTAGTATTAGTAGTAGTAGTAGTAGTATTAGTAGTAGTAGTAGAAGTAGACGTAGAGTATGTAGTATTAGTCGTAGTGTAGTAGTAGTAGTAGTTAGAAGTAGTAGTAGTAGTAGTAGTAGTAGTGGTAGTAGTAGTAGTAGTCGTCGTAGTAGTGTCGTACGTCGTCGTAGTAGTCGTCGTCGTCGTCGTCGTCGTCGTCGTAGTCCGTAGTTGTCGTGTACGTGTCGTCGTAGTAGTGTCGTGTCGTCGTCGTCGTCGTAGTCGTCGTCAGTCGTTCGTCGTAGTACGTCGTCGTCGTCGTGTCAGCACGTAGTCGTCGTCGTCAGTCGCGTTCGTCGCCGTCGTCGTGTCGTCGTACGTCGTCAGTCGTCGTGTCGTCGTAGTAGTAGTAGTAGTAGTAGTAGTAGTAGTAGTAGTAGTAGTAGTAGTAGTAGTAGTAGTACTAGTAGTAGTAGTAGTAGTAGTAGTAGTAGTAGTAGTTGTAGTAGTAGTAGTAGTAGTTGTAGTAGTTGTAGTAGAAGTAGTAGTAGTAGTAGTAGTAGTAGTAGAAGTTGTAGTAGTTGTAGTAGTTGTAGTAGAAGTAGTAGTAGTAGTAGTAGTAGTAGTAGTAGTAATGGTAAGAGTAGTAAGAGTAGTAGGAGTAGAATGTTTTCTTGAAAAACATGGCTGCCAAGGGGCGGGGCGTTTTTCCTTATATGGCTATATATGGCTATGGTAAAATCTTGTTAACACTCGAGAGGCCACATTTATTGTCCGATCTACATGAAACTTGGTCAGAATATTAATCCCAAAATATCTTGGACGTGTTAAAAAAAATGATGCCGGTTTGTTGAAAAACATGGCCGCCAGGGGGGCGGGGCATATTTCCTAATATAGCTATAGCAAAACCTTGTTAACACTCTAGAGGCCACAATTATTTTCCGATCTTCATGAAACTTGGTCAGAAGATATGTCCCAATGATATTTTGGATGAGTTTGAAAATGGATTCGCTTGCTTTAAAACATGGCCACCAGGGGGCGGGGCATGTTTCCTAATATGGCTATATATGACTTGAGTTAAAACTTTTTAACACTCTAGAGGCCAAATTTATTGTCAGACTATCATGAAACGTGGTCAAACTATTTGTCCCAATGATATCTTGGACAAGTATGAAAATGATTCCAGTTGCTTGAAAAACATGGCCACCAGGGGGCGGGGCATTTTTCCTTGTATGGCTTCATGAATCTTCATGAAACTTTGTCAGAATATTTGTTTAAACGATATATTGGATGTGTATGGAAATGGTTCTGGTCTGTTGAAAAAATTGGCTGCCAGGGTGTTCACTAGTCATGAAAGTTGGTTAGAACATTTCTTATAATGACAGCTTGGGCTGCACAGAACAGGTCAGTTCCTTTGATTCTCAGGTGAGCGACTTTAGGCCTTTCAGGCCCTCTTGTTTCCAATTGTCAATTTACCAAAACGTGAAAAGGCCCCTTAAACACGCATATTTGAAATTAACTTTCTTCAAAACTAGTAATAATATATTTGTAATATTATAAAAATGAGATTGTATGAATCAATGTTTGTTTTCATGTATGTTATATACATTTTGAACGACAAAACCCTTCGTACGGCCCTCTTAGTGTCTGACATTGTGCATGCTCATTAGCATTTAAGATACATCGACCTTCTCCGGAACCCGGAAGAATCGTTTGCTGATTCAGTTCGCAAACGTGCCCCTGACATCGATGTGATATGAAGTGAAACGCCTTAAGCATAACGATGATTCATACATTGACATAGAGCTATTCAGGATGCTCAAACGGAATTTGAAGTGATTTAAACTCGACTGCGGTGAAAGTTAATTTAAAGGAAATAACAGATAACACTTGGTTTCCGGTGTCTGTGGTGGTGGACGATGGAGATACGATGTAAGTGTACCCCAGGCCACACTTTTTTTCCAGCATTTCGAGATTTCTATTGTGGTATCAACCATTTTGTCAACATTATATGTTAACTGTCATCCTTTCTCATACAAATATATTATTAACAAAATCTGCACGAATTTTTTTGCAAATTATTTAGATTAAACCCATTACACTAAATCGTAAAACGAAAAAAAACAACAATAAAGGTCAAAAGTGTCGTCTAATAATAATAATAATAATAATAATAATAATAATAATAATAATAATAATAATAATAATAATAATAATAATAACAATAATTGAAAATTGACACACTTGAAAAATCATTGATTAGAAAATAAATGTGGTTTAAATCCACTTTTAAAAGCAGAGATAGAGCATGTCATTCTTATTCCAATTTGTATACTGTTCCAAATGTCCATGCTATGGTATGAAAAAGCTCTGGTCTCTGGTCAGTTTGTGCGGTCTAAACATACTTATTTGAAACGACACTTAACGCACATGTATTTAGACCCGTTTTACCAGAGCGAATCTCATATGTAGAAGCTTTTGCAGTTATGCATGCCCCCCACCGCCATTCACAAACACACCAAGAGGAATACGGGACATATCTGCACAATAGGTGTAAACAAAATACCCGCCCCATGCCTCAAGCTTGCAACATACAAACAGTGTCAAAGAACCTGCCCTGATGTATATATACTCGTCCTCAGAAACACATTCTTAATTATTGGGCCTTACCTGAAAATATGTTGGTTATGTCCTTTCTAATTTTAACGTGGGATGTATAAAAGTGTGCACCCGGTGTGCAATGCGGACTAATCTCTTTTTGAAGGCGTTTATATTTGTTTTATGTAATATGCCTTTGGTAAGTAAGTTATTGTTTTCCTTTTATTGTAGAATAGAATACAATGCACTCTTTCGATTTAACGTGGTATGCTTCTTGGCTACTTTATTGAAATAGATCGAGTAGATGAGTTTTTTTTGCGTATCGCAATGAATTCAAAGCTGTTGAATGATACATGAATACATACAAGGTATTATTAACTTTGTATCTAAAGTTTAAATTGAATGCGTTTATTGCAATAATATATCATTTATTATTATTAAGAAATAGATAGTATTGCAAATTCGAACTTGCGGCTATTCGTGAACTCTTCATTTTCATAGAAAAAAGCTCGACAATAGTTTTATGAGCCTCGCTTTTGGAAAACAGGTCTTAATGCATGCGCGTTAAGTTGCGTCCCAAATTTGCCCGTGTAGTTCGCACAGGTCAATCAGAGACGAAACTTTCGGAGTAGACTATATATTTTTTTATTAGACTTTCTTTCATCGATTTTTTTTTATAAAATCAGGTTTTCTAAGATTGAGGCTTCGATTGTGTGAAGTGAGATTATCAATATAATGTATGACATGAAATTCTAAATAAATAGCACTGTAATAAAGTAGCTCCGTTCTTATGAAGTGCGCCAAAGTTCAGTTTTATATGCCTATTGATTTTTCGGAATCAAATGGCTATATATATATATATATATATATATATATATATATATATATATATATATATATATATATATATATATATATATATATATCTATATGTACTTGTAAGCCTTGTAAAGCATATGCGCAAATAAACTTTTGCTTGCATGTGCTCTCTATTAATTTGTATGACAAAGTTCAAATGTGGCTAGACAGAGTAAATTATAACAGTTAATTTCAAAATTCCAGTTCATTCTGTGCTGTCATTTTGTTACAGTTTGTCTATTGATATTTGAAATTTAAATACTGTTCTTTTTTACTCATTATGTTGGTCAAACCTGTTGGGTGTCATTGAATAAATATTATGACGTCCGTACCTTCGGCTTTGTAAATTAGCAATCACATGAGCCTCGTTATGGGAACACTGGGATTAACGTCTATGCGTTAAGTATCTACCCAGATTTATCCGTGCATTAAGCACATGCTAAGTATTGAAGTTTTGCAGGTATTGCTTAACTTTCAATAAACATTTTGGACAAATATTTTAGGCGGATGTCCTTTAACAGAGAAACATTCTAGTAAACAGAAAATAAATCTTACGATTCACCCTCGACCATCCATCATAGATGTTGTAAACAAATCCGCTCTGTACGACTGTCTGGATTTTGTGCCTGGATACACATTCGGATTACTGTTCATGAGCTGCTTTTCGTCGATCGTTGGATGTTGTGTCATTTTCTGGACGTACCTCAAACTACCGGTAATTCGAACCTTTTCACGAAGGTTATTACTATTCTTACGTGCCGCCGTCTTTTTAAATGCCACGGGCAATTTGATCGGTGGCGTCCGCTACATGGTCTTGGAGAGAACGAACAATCCGTGTACGAATCTCAATCACTCCGACGCCGTTTGCATAGCACAGAGTTACATCACGACGTCTGCAAGTATGGCGTCATTCTTCTGGACTTCTGCCATCGCGATTTACATTTTGTGTCAGCAACTGAGAGTCCAAACAGAGATCTGCAAGGGGGATTATTTGTTGCAATCTTGTATGCACTGGGATTCCAGTTAAATATGTACGTTGACCTAATGAGTGTAGATTCAGACTAGGAGCTGTAAATGATATATGAGCTTGCTGTGGGAAAACTGGGTTTAATGCATGTGCGTTAAGTGTCGTCCAAGATTAGTATACACAGGCTTATCAGCCTGACACCCCTCCAGCACCCTCCCCAGTTAAGTCCCCCCCTCTGAACACATTCTGGATACGCCTCAGTCAGAGACGGCATTTTCCGCCTAATAATTTTGCTCTCTAAAAAGAGACTTGACGTTCATTGATCTGTGCGACTTAACAGTCAAATCAGGGGCGACACTTTACGCACGTGTAGTATGCCCAGCTTTCTCAGAACGAGGTTCGTATGTGTATTGATGTAGTCTTTTTCCTAAATAGTTGTTAATATACAGGGTGTAGGATCAACAGGGTTCACAGGGATTTACACATGGGCTGGTCAGAATGTGAACGCACCGTTATTAAAATACATTTGCAAAAGTCCTAAGTGCATAAATGACGTTTTCATGCTTTGTTTGCCGATATCTTTTTATTTAAGAATATGGCATTGCATATGTCTAAAATCGGTGCCAAAATTACACGTTGCGTGCAACATAATCATAAACATCAATGCATTACACATTATTTTTTGGCGAAGAACACAGGCTTATTAAATTAAGTAATTCTGCTGTTTTTCACATTGCCATAAGGATAATAAACACTGTCTTTTATGCAATAGTATTAATTCTTAACATTATTTTTAAAAAGTTATTTGAAGAAAAAAGCACCATACCGGAAAGTGTATATCCGTTAACGTTCATTTGCTAACCCCACAAAGACACGTGGTCCTGCACCCTGTCTAAACAGATTACAAAACTAACATGCTACCTGTATTCTGTTTACATATCATGCAGTTATTTTTTAATATTTAGCAATATTTATATCATTTATTCAAGTTGGAATTCAAAATACAAGCGGCGGATTTGACTACTGAATATCACACACGACATGTATAGTATTTGATTACTACTTTTAGCCTATTTGTTATTACTATTATTTAATCGATGCATTGGGAGCATTTATTATAAAATCCCTTCCGGGATGATTTGCAAGCATTTCAACAAACATTTATTTCCTGGATATTTAAAATGTCCAATCAGCATATATTACAAAGATCATTCTTATGGGCGAGCGAGGGTTCAACAACTCTCTGGGGACATGGAGTTCATGATACGTTATAAAAATCAGCTTCGCTCTGTGTAAATCGGGCTTGATGTATGTGCGTAAAATATTCTCCCATATTAGCCGATGTAGTCCTCGTAGACTTATAAGGCACGACACTTTCTGCTTGTATGGTGTTTTTCTTTTCAAGGGGGTCTCTTCTAACGAAAATCCATGTAGTCAGAAAGTTACGTCCCTCATTAGCCTGTACGGACTGCACAGACCGATCTGGGATGGCACCATACGCAATGCATGATGCCACGTTTTCAAAGAACGCCGTTCAAAGTAAATCAGTTTTTCGTTGCAGTGATTATAACATCGGCGGCCCTTGGAATGGATGTTCTAGGGGCCAACAACTCGGTAGGAACAGGGGGCTGGTACTGGATAAGAAGCTCTTTGTCTAATCGCACGCAGAAAGTGTGGATGCTATTGGCGGGAAACTCCTGGGAAATCGCCTGCTACTTGCTTACCGCACTTGTGTTCGTGATTGCTAAGTATTTTAAATTAAACGAGAACGTATGCATATCGGTCGTGTTTCAATTCGTAGTTAAGATAAGTTTAGTTTTCGAAGCACTTAGATTTGGATGGTTATACCAGATGTGGTTTAAAGTAATCGTCCAGTAACAGTTGATTTTTAAATGAATCCAACGCATGCACTTTGTTTGAAGACTTTTATACAATTTGGTTGTGTTTTGTTTTAGAGGAAACGCCATTTAATTATGTTCATTTACACAATTTTACTGGCTAGGATACATGATCATAGGTGTTACGATTCAATAATAAAGATGTTTTCTCTCATGGTAAAACTGATTTATAAACAATTCAGGCACAAGATGACGACGCTCCGCGCAATTCTACAAACATGGACCTCTCCGAAATTCGACCCCAAAACAACAAGATCCTCTATTACTGCATCAGCCTGTATTTGTTGAGATTATGTAGAACGGTCAGATTTTTTATTGCTATTGTCACTGGCAACATAGATTCGGTGGAAATAAGTCTTATGTTTACCCAAAAGGTTCTACTTATCATGCAAAGCATCGGTGACAGTTGGCAAGGATTTTGGAATTTGTTTGTGTTCTGTCTGTTAGACGACACGGTTCGGGATTATATTTGCGCATGTTGCAGAAGTTGTTGCAGTGGTTCACCGCGAATCGAAGAACTGGAACCAATGTTACAGGAGTAATACTGTCGCAAGTTGGTCTTCAACAGAAGCTTTACATTTGTGCCAAAGCAACTGTTAAGAATTAAATAAAATTAACTTCCACCTCTAATTGAATGTACATTTACTATGCACTTTGCTTATTTGAAATAAAGTAGAATTGGTTGATGTTGACGAATGTATACAAACATTTCGCTTTACCAAATGTAATCGTTAGTTAAGATGTTGTCGTATTGAAGACTAGAATGCAAATGCATGCGCTATAACATAGCAAAAGTCGCATTATATCTGCATGAAATGAAATATTGTCACCAGCTTAAGTAGGACAAGTTTCTTTAGTACAATTACATTACTCGGGTTATCAAAAGCCGGCATTAACCGCTATATCGTCGAATCCAGGGTGCACATATGAGCCTCGTTCTGCAAAATCTGAGCTTAATGTGAAGAGTCACGCCAGGTTAGCCTGTGCAATCCGCATGGGTTAATATGGGAAGACACTTAAGAGGATTTTCTCTAAAACGACATTTCATATGAACGAAAACATCCACAAAAGCGGACAGTATCGTCCCTTATTAGCCTGTGCGGACCGCAAGGGCTTACCTTGCTTGACATTTTACGCACATTCATTAAGCCCCGTTTTCCCAGAACGAGACTCATATATTCGCTCATTGCTACATGAATGCTTTGCTGTTATGCGAAAAAACACGTTTATGTATTGTATCTGTTTGAATTATGTATAACTGTGCACCATTTAAACCGAATATATACACAAATACTTAGCTGTCGACCCAATGAACATTGGATGAGATTGTTGCGGAACAGACGTGACTTGTTCATTTGAGAAAATTATGACTTTCCAAGTGGACGACCGAACAAAGTGATAAAATCTGTCAGATTCGCGAGTTTAAATGTTTTCAAACGGCGATTATTCTGTTTGGTTAATTACATGGTTACCAAGACTTATTTTAGTCGCCACTTCGACTGTTTTGTTCCAACGGGTAAGTTATGTCTTTCTTCCGAGATATCTATATTGTTACGAAGCCATTACCAAGACTTTGTTTAAGTTCCGATCACTTAGTTACATCATGCACACAACCTAATAAGTCGAGTAAACGAGTTTAAAGGTCGTTTGAACGAAATATATTGAAACAAGCACACGTCACATCTGTGCCCTCCAAAATCACGGTTTTCAGAAGATTTGTCTGTGAGTTTTATTAAATTACCAATGGCTTTCGACCTACATTCGTTAATATAACTTTTATTATAAACCCCATAACGTATCGCAATATATTGTCACGCTGTTTTTGGACAGTTAAACACAGGTATTTTAGTATTATTATTATATTAAATTTTAAACACCCGTGCGACCTTCTATTTATACTTTCTATCACACAGTCGGATGTTTTTGACATCATGGGTAAACCTGCATGAAAGCAGAACAATATGAAATTCACAATGCACGATAACACGCTTTGTATTTGTGTGGATAGTCTTGGATGAAACATATGAATAAATATCCCATGCATTACCGCATACGGTTGAGTGATTTGCTGTACAATAAATGTTCATCTACATTTGCTTCTAGAGACATATTGGTGTGTTCTGTAGGATTGTATTGGTCTGAAAAAATGAGCTTACGTCTCACCTAACTGCAAATGCATAAAATTTTAAGGCAAATATTGTTGCTTTTATGTTATAACGATCACACACGGAATGGTAAAATCACCCATGAAAATAATAGAACATTTTTTAATTTCCATCAAGCATTGTTTTTTTAAAAAAATATAAAAGTTATATTATGGACTTATTATAAAATGTGAAATGATGTTTGTTTGTGTCTTACTTTTTAAGTCCTACCAATTTAAAACAAAGGAAAGTTTATTACTTGATTGGCTCACCATCAAAGCATGACAGTAGCTTTTTTTGTTTTATTTTCGAGGGTTTATTTGTTTCAAATGTATTGGTAAAATAAAAACACCATACTCTTTATCAGGTGAGAAAGTCTGGTCCGCTGGTTTATTTTTTTCATGCAAAGGCCCATTGCATATACTATACAAGAAATACAATTCCCCAGCCCAACATTTAACAAAATCATGACTTAAACTGTGGTCACATCCATGTAACGATCAGCGCAAAGCACATAATAGGTGTTAAACCAATAACTACATACTAGTACACGACTCGGCAATTGATAAGGAGTAAAAAGAAAATGATTGTGATTTAAATAAATATAGGACACGATATAGAATATTATCGACATAAGTTTGGTTGTGTATAAAACACCACATCAATGTTGAATCCTTCTATTGAGAAAAACACTTTGACATTTCCCAAACGCTCTGCGTTGTTCTTAAAACGTTTTGTTTTTAAATAACACCAACAAAACAACAACTACACAATTTATTTAACAAAACTTTCTCTTCCACTGACAAAGTAAGGTTTCTCGCCAGCATGCATGGTTTGTTATCTTTCCAAACTAGTGATATAACATTTACAATTTACTCGCGCAGTACATCTTTATGCAAGTTTATTAGATAATTCAGAAACTAAAATAACTAAACGTTTTTTGTCTAAAATTTGTGTTTCCGTTCAGCATATTAATCTAGAACAGTCCGGAACGCATCCACAGTACACAGGGCATTCGCGCCCTCGAATGATGTAGCTGACGATATTAGTGGCCACACAGTATGGGTCGTCCGGGTTCGTCGTGGGACACGTGAGAAGAAGCGCCTCCACGGTGGAGCAACACCAGTGCGTGCAGCTGTACAGACAAGCGGTGCCGTTCATGTTATCGTACACGTAGGACGACACACAGTCGATGGACGGTACGGGCAAACACGGGGGCCGACCAGGGCACACATCTAACAGTGGGCAGAAACAGAGGGCTCTTTTTAAGGCGGCATTATATGTGGTTCAATTCAATAGGGATAATAGCAAATACAAGTTCAACAATTGATACAAACATCAGTGAAACAAGTAAACGTATTTACATATCCCTGTTTGTTGCGAATGACATACATTTCCAATCTGAACGAACTCGAATAATTTTTACCAATATGTTCTTAAATGAAGAACACGTTTGAGCCACTAATGAAAGTTATATTATTTCTGAATTACTAAACTTGACTTATTAAATACGTTTCTTCAAAAAATAATATTGTAGCTTTGGAGTTTAAATTAAACTATATTTATTTACAGAATTCAAAACGTCAATAACTTAAGAATTAAAAATCAATAAAACATCTGTGCGACCTCACCAATTGGCGGCACTGTTGCCACTGTTGGCACTGTTGGCAGTACAGTTGTGGTCCTACGCCTGCGCCCTGAAAATGCAAACGAATACGATCAGTTACATACATTATTAGCTAAATTGATAAAGATTTCTTTTATCAATAGCGATTTGGGTCAATTGTTGTTTTTTTACTTGCTAAGCTCAGTTGGAAACGGCATTTTGCATTGTTTCTGTAAAAAATATTGTTTCTGTAAATGACTCGTTACTTTTAACATTAATTTCTGGTTTTCAACTCACAAACCCGTGAGCATAATACTTGCATCCACGTCATATTGTGTAGGTTCCCGTTCGCCTAAATTTTCACATATTCGTTTGTTCTTTTTCAATTTATTTCGAAATTAAATATTTAAAAAAGTGAAGGTAGTAAGATGGCATACTTACCATGTCCTTCCCGTTCATTATCACCTCCACCTGTAGGAAATAAGACAGCACCACGTCCTTCCCGTTCATTATCACCGCCCCCTGTATAAAATAAGACAGTCAAATAAACAGTTTAAAGTACAAACCACAGATTAATATGTCAGCCACTGATTTTCCTGCCGTTCACTGCCCTACTTATATAAAGAAAGAGCACACATATACGAATTCTTAATCAACCATATGAAGCGCAAAGGAAAGTTTTGAAATATAGTAAAATAGAACATGTTGCTAACATTTCAATTATTCAAATATAAGTACATAAATCGTGGCGAAGCACTAGTAGCACATCCTTGTATATTGACCCATAAACGACGCTAAGATACATTTTACTGAAATGAAAACATTAATTATTAAATGATGGTTATTCACTTGATATATCAAGAAAATTAATAACAAAGTTAGTAACAATATAATTGAATAAGTAAATGAAACGAGGAAACAAAATTCATGAAATTATATCTGCTAACAGTGTATGGACACTAGAATACCGTGAGTGAGTCCGGCGAAAAGAACTATTACAACGAAGGATGGCAGTAGAAAACGAAGCATTCTGTCATGAATCCGGCGTTGAAACTGGAGAGATAAATATGACGCCTTCGGATTGTAAAACTAATAAACATCCAAAACAAATGTCCGAACAAGAACAATTGCATAAAGGGAAATTAAAATTATAGTTGTAATTGCACATTAATCTAAATATTTTTCTAGCTATCGTGACGAAAACAATTAAACAAATCTGTGTCGTTCTGAGACAAGGCAATTACACGCGTGCTTTTATAAGTCTGAGACAATACAATAAGACACGCGCGCGTCCTTATATCGTTCATAAACAAGGCAATAAAACGCACAGGGGATCAGCAGACGATTTATTGTAACAATCGTATGAAGATTTCCTGAGATAGTCGTTGTATCACGTTTGGCCTTCTTTCATTCTCGCGGTTTAATTTATTCCCCTCAGAACTTCAAAAAGTTAGGTTTTCACCGATAAACGACAATATAAAAAGTTATCTCTTACACGTATCAATAAGAATGTCAAAGATTATTAACCCATTTAAGCCCAGTGGACTCCTCCATCCTTCTAAATTGGATCAATTTATTTCCAAAATTAGGGATGTCTAGTATATTTATTTCTATATTTAGAATATTTCTTACAGAAATTCCTTTAAGCAAACAGTGCAGATCCTGATTAGACGCCGCATCGTGCGGCGTCTTATCTGGGTCTACGCTGTTTGCCAAGGCCTTTTTTCTAGACGCTAGGCATAAATGGGTTAACCGATAAGTTGCAATAATTTCGAAATTTGTCTTATAAACTTTCGAATAACGTGTATGAACGACTCGTCTAGAAATTTCCTTAATACTTATCTATGCTTTCTTGTATTCATCGGGCTTCTATACATTTGGATTTATATTACAAAGCCTTGTCAACATAAAATTAATCGACAGATATGCATGTAGATGTAACAAACGTCATCTACTGTGAGTATGTGATTTACTTATAAAGTTGTTTTCTTTCTTTCATAGTTTTGAGAGCGTACAATCAAAACATAATTGTATCGAACATTGCGAAAATGAAAACCGAATAGACGAACCGTTGATGTTATGTTAAATTGATTAATATATTATTTAAAACAAAATAAGTACAGTGTAGAACCAACACAGTGAATACAAATCATGTTGTTGGTATCTTTTTATAATAATAAGGTATTGTAACTTACCGGTCCAAGAATCCTTTTTAAATGAGTTATTTAAGAATTAAAAAGACCTTGAAATATGTGGCGTTCTGTTACATCCTGAAGTAAACCACTGGAGTTCGCATACATCCGGTTCGCATTCATCTTTCATTTGGCGTAATTTAAATTCCGTCTCAAATTATGCGAAGTAGTTGTCGTTGTGTTGATTTAATTGTCAGAGACTAAACACACTCAAGGACACATTGCATTAAACACACTCAAACACGAAAAGTATATATATATATATATATATATATATATATATATATATATATATATATATATATATATATATATATATATATATATATATATTCATTGACCAACATAGCCATTACAATGATTTTTTATATTTTCATGTATCACCTTTTTTATCAGCTGTGTCACGCAAATTTTCCCGCCAACAACATATAATTAACCTGAAAATTTCAAAATTTCATTAAAGAATGTTCTGATTGTCATGGTGGTTGCAAAAAGCGAATCAAGACATTTGCATATACTGAGTTTCTTTTTCATGTTGTCCCTCGTGAAATTATAAACATTTATATAGAGTTTATTATAGACTTTATATTTGAATGCAAATTATTGTCTACTTGGGTTGTTGGCCATTTGTCTTTAAAGTCATAAACCACAAGCATCTAGTGCAATGGTACTTTTTGTGTTTTCATATGTATACATAAGTATTTTTACACTGTTGGTACTTATTTAAATCCAGCACTGAAACTTTGAAAAATAATGATGTCAATATTCGGTCATATAATAGAGTTTGTATTATTATTTAAGTTGATTTCTTTTTTTATTTGGGCAGTGGTTAATTACTGCGTCACAAAAACAAAAGCTTTACATTTGCGTCAAAGCAACTATTGTGAAATAAATAAAATGTACTGTCTCCTCTTGTTGGATCTATATTAACTATGCATTTTGCTTAATTAAAATGAAGTAGTTGTTTATGATGTTGACGACTGTATAACAAGTTAGCTTTATAAAATGTCATCGTTAGCTGTCATGTTGTTGTTTTGAAGACTATAATGCAAATGCATGCGTTATAACGCAACTCAAGTCACATGATATCTGTATGATATTAAATATTGTCCCCAGCTTAATGAGGATAATTGTTTTATCTCTATTACAAAAAACACTACACAGGTAGGAAAAATCCAGCATTAACCGCTAAATCCTCAAATCTATGGTGCACCAATGATCCTCGTTCTTCGAAAGTCGAACTAAATGCAGGTGCGTAAAGAGTCATGCCATATTAGACTGTGCAATCCGCACGGGTTCATCTGAGACGATACTTTCCGCCTTAGGACAATTTTCTCTACAACGAGATTTTATAAAACGAAAAAATCCATAAAAGCGGAAAGTATTGTTCCTTATTAGCCTGTGCGGACCGCAAGGGCTTACCTTGCTTGACATTTTACACACATTCATAAAGCCCCGTTTCCTCAGAACGAGACTCCGATACTCGCTCATTGCTACAAATTAAAAAAGTTTTAAACATGCAATGACTGAACAACAGTCATTCTATCACGGCAAGCGACTTGTTTTCTATAGACAAAGAAGGAAATCAAGTGTGGGTTATTTAAGAAATAATCGACGGGTAACCGTTGGTTATTGCGGTAATAACCAACGGTATGGAGTTCCGATGCGTTGGAAATAAACCACGAGGGCGTAGCCCGAGTGGTTTGATAACAAGCATCGGAACGACACACCGTTGGCTATTACCGCAATAACCAACGCTTACACGTTGATTATTTCGATTCTAACACGATTTCATTAATAAGTTATCCGCGATTTAACGGTTATAAATGAGAATTATATTAACCGAATGTCCTCCAATTTTCCGCGAAAACGCGACGTCACCACAACAATCAAAATCAAATGACGTCTTCATTAAAAAATCAGTGTGCGGACAATCAAAGTGACGTCATGCTTATATCCGTTGGTATATCGTGGTAATAACCCACGGTAGTTTTCCTTCTTTGTATATAGAAAACAAGTCACGTGCCGTGGTAGAATCTGCAATAACTTATGGGCGGAGCTTAATGTTTCGAAAATAGTTCCGAATAAATAAAGAAATTATTGCAGTAAAATGCACGTGCTAAAACCCGCTCTAAAAGAAATGTAATAAATGTAGCATGTATATAAATGTAATGAAACAATAAATTGTATATTTAGTGATAAGTGGCATAACCACGTCTACAAAGAATGTTATTTATTAGGAAACGTAATTCAGAAAACATTTATAGCATGTCAGCTTTTCAGTAGCATCAATAAACGTGACGTCATTTAGTTTCTACGATTGTTGTTTTTAATGAAAGTGACGTCATTTGCAAAATATTTATGAATGAAAATGACGTCATATGTTTGTACAATTCAATGACGTCACTAAATTGTGAACTTAGTACTAAGTAGGGCGGAGTATTGACAAATATAGTTCACGTCCTAAAGCTTGAACCAAATCAATCAGAATCGTGTTAGAATCGAAATAATATTTTTCTATGATGATTTGTTGTCGAATAACCCACAGTAAGTTGTATAGATGCGTGTTATCAAATCACTCGTGCTTCGCATTCGTGATTTAATTCCTACGCATCTATACTCCTTACTGTGGGTTATTCGACAACAAACCATGATAGAAAAATATTATTTCTTTATTAAACTTTGACTGACAATACCATGATCTAATAAAGCAAGAAGAGTATAATATGTTATTATTCATGATGTAAGAAAAATCGTGCATATATTGAAATATAATTATCGTCAAATATGTCAAAATAAAGTTCTAATGAATATATTATGCGATATGTATTGATTTTAACATTTGAATTGCATAATATGAAAATCATATGTATCCTTATTTCAGGGTTCACAAAGAAGACAGATGGAAGAGTGCAATCAGATAGAGTGACACAACTGACATAAGCAAACATGGAGAAAGACATAGAAAACTCAACTCTTAAAATTAATAAACTAACAGAACAAATCGAACAAAATCAATTGAAGAAACAGTTACTGAGTTAAAAATGAAGAACAATAATTCACAATATTTTTCAAGTCAAAACATTGTACTACAATAGCAAAGTGTTTAACAGCTTGTAGAAAATAAAGATGCTGAATATGTACAGTTACATCCTTGATTTTCAAGTGAACACATACTTATTAAACACATACTACACTAATAATGAACACTTATAAAAGATCTGACGTCATATTAAAACTTCTTATTGTTATATTGCATATAAATATAGCCATTCAAAAGTAATGTTTTTAACGAAATTTACACAAATGATCTATGAATAATTTGTGGATTGTGAGGCATTGCCAAAAATTGTTTGAAAAGAGAATACATTTAAAAAAGATACAGATTCAGCATCTTCCATAGTCAAAGCTATACTATTTACCCAAACGTCGGCGGCTGCATAATGCTCTGGTTAAGGTCAACGTGCCACATATCCATACCACTGTTTCTACAACAGTTATTCAAATGTGTGCCATAACTGACCAAGTTGTTGATATACATGTATATTTATATATTGACAACAGAAATATATATGTTTGTTCATGGTATTCATGAACACGTCTTATTATAGAACAAATATTTGGGTCAGCAAGGATGCATTTGGTAGAACCACTAAAATACTGGAAACTTAAGAATTAGTATGACCCCTTTTGTACTTAAACATTTCTGGTTAATGTTTGTGTGTTAGAAGAAATGTAGGTAAAGAATTGCATTGGTCTTTGTGTTAGGCTATCAAAGCGGAATAATAGTCGAGGGCGCGTCTTTGCACTTGTCTTGTTGTTATTTGTATTCAAAATATAAAACACTGATAATAATGAATGCTACATTCGATGAACTGAATGAAATTACAGAATAATTGTCAAAATGTTATGTGACTTTGAAATAAGATATCAAAACTTGATTTAACTGTAATTTCAACAATACTGTTTATGAATTTCTACGTATTTCATTTTTTTATTTTGAAAAATTATGCGTATAATATACAGATTCATAAATATGTGTATCATCATTAATTATTTTACCAAAAATGTTATGATTGTATGCATTTAAAACAAAATTCATATATAATGAAAATGTGTTAATGTATGATTGAACAAAGATTAAAAACACAGTGAAATTTATCATATACTTTTACTGCTATTAAAGTGTCTACGTTTTTTTATTCAAATTTAAATACTGTTAAAAAATTGTTCAGATTTATCCTTCAAAATATATCCTGGTCATGTAATCCCTCATTGCCCTTCAATCCATGTTATCATCATGATTGCCTTGATAGTTGTTTATTGGCAAGATATGATTTTCTTCTTGAATCTCATTCAGCTCATCATAGTTGTTCGCTATATTGTGTAGAACAATACACAAACATTTAATTTTCAACGCCCTTTGTCGATTGGTTCTTATTTTCCACAATATTCCAAACCTGTTTTTTCAAGATTCCAAATGTTTGTTCTCTATTATAACACGTGTTCTGCATAGTGAACGATAACACTTTTACTGTGCTGCATTTGCTGGTCGCAGATATGGGGTCATAAGATGCCTTGAGCAGCCATATCCACTGTCGCCGATTAATATTCCAGCGTGTTGACCGTTTAGAAATTACAATAGAAAGTGCATTTATTATATTGCATTGATTTTGAGTTGATTATTAAAATGTATTTATTGATTATCATAAAGTTACAGTAAAAATTATTTCCGCTTGTCTATCCATGAGAAATGGCTGAATATTAGCTTAAATACATTGATGCACATACAATCTTTATATACATTGTCAATACAAAATGTGTTCAATAGTGTTTGTGGAATGACAGAAAACCTAGCATTTTTAAACTGATCTTTTAGTTCGCAGTTTCTCAAAATACTGGCATCATGCGACCGCCCTGGCCAGTTGGATATGAAACGTGTATTTTTTTAGTGTGCATCACACACAGCCTGTGAAAATTAAACGTGCATAACATTGTTTAAACATAGTACATAAATTAACTAAATAATACCTTTTTTTTAAATATTTCTATGTAAGGTGCTATTATAAAACTGATGACATGTTTCTTAGTTCACGAATTACAACCGGCTTAAATTAGCATGTGGTTGTTTTATAAATTATTTTTGTTAACAATAAACCTGTATCATAGAACAACAATTAAATTAAGTTTTAGCATTGCACAAAAATAATTGTTAAGCCATACCTGAACATTGATGGTAGGAATACCCTTTCGCCCAATGAGGTCTTCCAGGTGATAATTTGGCTCTTTTTATTTGAATTCCCAATACATTAAAGAGCTATAAACAATAATCAAAATAATCGGTATTTGCAATGTTTAAAAAAGAGAACTATTTGAGATTTCACACCACCGACTAGCATGCAAAATTTATTTGAGAGAATCAAATGTGCTACCAAACGCGTCACAGCAGTTTGAATAATAAAAAATAGTGATACTTTAATCGATAACAAAAATGAACCTCTTAAAAGGAGAAAAGCATAACAAATGAGCATGTAATACGAATGTGTATAATTATATAAACAGCAATTCCACAACAAAGGTGGTGGGAACATAGTATTATAATAGGTCTGCAAAATATGAATACATGAAAATGTCTTTATCTACAAATTACAAAATGATAAGCCCATAATCAATATTTGAATAAAAACACGTATAAGCACTTACGAAACACGTCATGTTTAGATTTGACAGTATATTGCTACGCACCTCTGGCTTGAAGTACACCTTTTAATCACGCGGTGAACTGAAAACTTTCAAATACTTGCTAATGTAGTGTCTCCGCGTTTCATCTGATTTTAAAAAATGACACGAGGCTTTAAAAACGTTCAAAACAATCATTTATTCTAAAGAAAACTATAAATTGCAGTGTAAAGAACCCGTAAAGGAAAAACGCAATGTAGGTTGTTTGTAAATCTGGGCAGGTGACTGACCAACTATAATGACCACGAAATTGTGGAAAAAAATGCGAATTATTTAGAACAAGGATGAAAAGTACACGGTATTACATATGGATTTACATTGATGTGATAAATCTTGCTTTAACAACGAAGTTGGTCCCTCAACGTGATTTTTTTAAAGAAAATTCCCCAGATGTCGCTAAAAACAAACGGCTGCAAAAATTACAAGGTGTAACTTGAAATAAATAGGTTAGCTGGCAGAAACTGTAAAATACTGGTATGCACCCCAAATAAGAAATTCCATAACACGGATGGCTCAAACATACATGAAAGTTCTGGTTAGATCATATACTAAGTTGTGAATTTGTGTCAATTGATTAAGTAACGTAATGTCACCAGTATGGACAACTTTACAGTCCATAAAAAGGTATCTGCTACTGTCACACCTTGTGTGTATCAATATGGTATTTTTTGTGTGTTTCAAACAGCAAAAACGTAAAACTTCTGGCATTTAAGAGCTCATTCCGCAAGGAACTTAACAATCGTCTTGAGCCTTTCTGTTAGTAGATTAATGGTTTGTTTGCATTCCCTATATTTTAGAAACATTTCTCCACTTGAATGGCGTTTAATTTTACTGACTATAAATGTCCAACAAATCTAAGACAAAAGCGTTTTATTAACAATTAGTCATGCTAAACAATACAGTTTTCATTAAAAAATGTATATTTGTGCATTAATATTTATGAAAATATTTCGACGAATTACATCTCTCTTTCACCAAACATTACTGAAAAAGAAACGTCTCTGTAACAGTAATTGGATAAAAAAATATGTGCTCGAAGAGTAAAATCGTGTATTTCCAAGCGAAAGTTGACGAAGAAAACCTTCTTTCTATCAATCTTGATTTCATTCACAGACTGGGAATTAATTAACAACGGGATTTTATATTGTTTTTAAAATATGATATTTGGGAATAAAACCGCAGAGAAGCAAACTAACAACCCGTGAATTGCAGAATTAGCAACTTGAAGTATGAAGTTATTTGTTGCGAAAATCCCACAAATCTGCTCATACATCAAAGCCAATCCAATTAAAAATAATTGAACACAATATGCCCTATCAAACGTGATTCTTTTAATTAATTATTATATGTAATAAAACTTGTCAAGTTGTTAATAATATGTGTGTATTAAAAGAATTCCGATATCTTACACGATCTGGATTATATCTATATATTGAGATCGAGTGTCGTTATTGTTAAGGCTAGGTTTAAAACAAATCTTGAATCTAAATAGCATTCTGGTCATAACATTCTTTTATAGCTATTATTATTGAAAAAATATGTTTAGTTCAACAATATATGTCGAAAGAATGAATTCTTTAAATGATTGTAACTTCTTATTAAAGCCATTATGTTAATGTAATCTCCAGGAGTTAGTTTTATACACTAACCCGTTGCTGTACGTTTGTATTCCCTTTTATGGAATGGTTTGTACATAACAAGGCCATGTCAGAATCGAATAATATTTGCATTATCTCTATTTCTCGTCAATTTAACCACTCTTTGTCGTTCTGGTGCGTGGTTATAAGACCACACTTGCGTACGTTCTCGTTGTTTAGTTCATACATGGACTACCACAATTAGATAAACAACACTCAATCATATACCATGGCAGTGAAGGAGAATTGTTTACCGTTGCTGCAGTCTCGAATGTGCAAAACGGTGTTTCCTACAAAACAATGGTGGTGTCGTATATTTCAGTTGTGTTTATAATTCCTTTGGTTATGCATAGTTTGATCTTCAATGAATACAAAGCATATGCAGCATTGCAACACTTAACTCGTAAGCAAACCGGATTTAGATGCGTAAAATAGGTGACTAGTGAATCATTCGTATATAATATCATTAAATTATGTTCATACAATAAGTAGGGTGGAATTTGTCACAGGTATGCTATGCAAAATATGTAACGGGGTTAATCATTTTACTAATATTGTTTTTCCTTGAAACTTTACCACTAAGTTTTTCTTCCGCAAAAATTATTTCAAGCGGATCCACTGCATACTGAATTATATATATCTTTTGTATTTTTTATTTCACGCAAAGATACATGCATACCGTATGTTGAAAATGTTTCGATCATGCAGACTCGATAATAAGGTGCTGTACAATTCTTGATAACATGAGGTTCTCCTTTCCTTTGAACGACCATCTTGTATGTTTAATAATTCTCGCACGTGTTATTCGTCCCTGTTGCTCCACAAAAACAGCAGGTCAACCCATTGGTGACATTGACTGAAACATATTCATGACATATTTTTTTTGCGGGTGCAAGCTCAAGTCATTGAAAAGCGTGTAAGGTTCTGCTTAGACAAAATTAACAAAAAAACGTTCAAACCTAGAGTTTGTTTCTGAAAACGATCAATAAACTGTTACTAGTAAATGTTCTTTAAAATATAACAAGTTGAATATTAACGATAGGCGAGGGATACAAATATGATAACGTATTGGTATTGAAATCGCGATCATTGATGACAAATAACGGCGTTTTTTTATCTAAGCACGATATTATGTTTACACTTTGATAAAACAGATTTCACTATCGATATTTGCAGTCTTCCTCTTCCCGTTCGTCTGTCAGTATTTTAACGTTCGATTATAATTAAATGAAAAACATTTCAAGAGTTGAAAGCCAAAACTTGTTTCAGATCCAATAATAAAATAATGCAATGTATTTTGAAACGTTATATTTCCTAATTAATGTTCTTGACATGTATTCTACTGAAAACTGTTTTATTTGTAAGGAATGCATTAATTATATTTACGTTCTAAAACACTTGATGCAATAAAAAAATTAATCTAACAATGGTAAACACTATGTTTGTGTTGATTTTCTCCACATGAACCGCGCTACGGGAAAACGGGAATCAATGTATGTGCGCACAGTTTTTACCCATTTTAGCATGTGCGGACCGGGCAAGACACTTTCCGCCTAAACTTGATTTTTGCTTAAAGCAGACTTCCTTCGACACAATTTCTTACATGTTTCTTATTCATTTTTGAAACCAACAACAGCAGTTGACCTAAATTCCGAGTACATCAATAACAGTCACTTCCTAGTTGTTGTCAAGTCTCGACACGCGAAACTAGTGGTTGAAGATGTATTCAGGAAATAGGTTTAGTGGTACAAAGACATACAGACATTTCTGTCTTGATTAAGATGTTGTAATCTTTTAACAGTGTACTATGCTGATCTTAGCTAAACCATAAGTTTACTAACGCATTGTTAGTGCATATCCTAGCTTTTCATAAGGACCTTTCATGGACGTGTACACGTTACTTTTATTGATTTTTTAAAACCTGTCTAATCCGATCAGCGTTGAGCCCGGGTCGATTAATCGGATAACAGACGAGTTTGATTAATCAAGATTTTTAATCAAAGCGCTGAAGGCACTGAAGATGTTCGCTATTGCATAATTTAACACGCAATTCATTTTTCAAACTCAATCGCAAGTTTGAAATTAACACACGCCATTAAACTTTATAAAGTGTGTGTCATAGCGCACGGGTCGAGTTTTGTGTGCACTTTTTATCATCCTTATTATTTCATAGAAATAACTTAGACAAAATAGAAACAACATACTTTTTGGACGTTCTGAAAGCATAGAAAGTATGATGAAAATGGTAATGAGAACTTAATATAAAGAAAATTTGTCACCATCATATTAAAGGAATTATTTTTCTAATATCAAATAACTATCTCACCAAGAATATAAATTCATAATGAAAGTTCCGTGTACAAAACTTTTGATTTTTGACACCATATACAAATTCAAAATATACAATAATCTTCGTATCTTATATATGGAGGAATAAAAGTATATAAACATTGCTGTTTATGCTTTACTTGTTACCCGAGCAGTTCACACGGTGTCAACAACGCTGACATAAACATAGGTATAGAGCACTAATGCGCTTTTAGGCGTAGCTGTTTTACTCTGTTTTCATCTAAGTGACTTTTACATAACGCCAACAGACACGCATGAATATTTTCGAATATTTAATAAGCTGATTCGAGATACAACCTCTGAATTTTTGCTACATCACTGCGTATGTGCTCAATTCAAAGGATGAAGCACTGTTCAGTGTAGGGAATTCCGGACTACTCTCTGTATGCTCAAACGACACAAATTGTGGCCGTGTTACAATTACGCGTTACAATCCATCTCGCAGAATTTCACTTTCGCCTCCAAGCTGAGAAAACAATCATTAGAGAAATAGTATTGTGTCACGATAAGAGAAAATCGTTTAATTATCATACCACAATGTTTGCCGTACTTGGTCAGCACGTCTGGAAATCATTCCTTAATGTGTGGATAGGCTGCCATTATTAACAAGTTTGCTATTTTGAATTCAATTTTGTATCAAAAAGCATTGTCCTTAAATGTGGCATTTTCTATTCGCTATGAGATTTGTAATGACCCTCGTCATGCGAAAATGGGTCTTATTTCATATGCGCCCATCATATAAATAGCCCACTCAGCTATCTCTCCTTCTGGTAAGGAGAAACATAACATATTGAGTGGTTTTATATCGAACAGCATCGCCTATGGCCTGACTGCGCAAAAACACATGTTGGGTTTAACAAACGCTTGCCGAAACGCATAAGACGCATTTTCGCATGACGGCGCTATTGACATGTGATTTAAATGTGTCAAAAGAAAACTGCGTTTAAATCGAATAACAACATACGATATATTTCGATAGTGAAGAAAGATACTCATAAAAAGGCATATGAGGACACACACAGTGCTCTACTGAAGTATATTTTTTATTTACTCACACTAATGTGTGGTTTGACAATGCTAACGCACATTTCATGCGGTGAATATGCAACTTAAAAGTGAAACACACAACACAATAGTTTAACTTTTGTTAAATTGTATTTATTTATTTAGAAAAGTAAATTGCAAACTTTATTTCAAAGTCAGCGTATACGCCGACTACATTTTTAAAAGATATTTATTGTTATAAATATATTTAATATAATATATTTAGTTGTTTCCGGTTTTAGCGATTATAAAGCATTTTAGAGGTTGGCTATAGTATGTCTGTAGTAATTGATGACCTCATATTCAACTGTCTATGTATTGAGAACTGTGAATATAAACAAGCTAAACCTTCTACTTACCTTCTACTATTGCGTTGCTAGCACCCGTACATACAAAAGATCGCCGCTATCTGATAAGAACCAAAGAACGTTTTCCAGAATTTTCCGCTGTAGTAGCATGAACGAGGTTACGAAACAGGTCATTCGTATTATTATTATAAATTGTTTGTTATATTCAGGTTTAGCGATTATGAAACATTTTTTTGTTTTTGTCTATCGTATCGCTGAAGTTATTGTTGAACTTATGTTCAACGTTTTATAAATTGAGAATATAAATAAGCGTTAACTTTTTCCCGAATCTATTAATAGCCTTAATCGAATGACCTGTACTACGTCATTGAGGTGTATGTGAGAGAGTAACCTATTGCGTTGTTATATATATATATCTTTATTGCCTCCATTTTCTGAAGATGTACATGATACAAACAAACGATACAAACATAGCACAAATACAAAAGACAATCGATGTAAATAATTAGAGATTAAGTCAAATTGTTATATACATGTATATATGCATGTGAATACAAAATTAGTTTCCAAGAACGACATTGGAAGTCGCAAGGGTGTACTTTATTTCTCAGTTCGTTGAACGCGTCATATTTATACCCTAATCAGCGTCCAATGCACTTCACTAATAAAGAAAGCGAAATTTGGAAGTGCCAGGTTTAGGGTTCGACGAAATGCAGTGAGTTCTCTTGATGACTAACCCAAGAGTACCGATTGTAGAAAATTCGCGCAGTTAATCAAAAACTCTGGGTAGAGTGCTATAGGCATCAAGTCTGCTATGACGTCATCGATCATACCCATAAGGTACAACACCAGTGTTGCAGGTTCTACGTTTTTCAAGTGTTCGTGCAGTGGTGCGCTTAGTGGCTGAACGGTTTCTGAGAACGTTTGTATACGAGTCGGCGAGTCGGTAAAGGGGCACTCAAAAAGTGCGTGTACCATTTCGATGTGCATATGCTTGTGTGTGCACTTTGAGCATAGGACGGGTTGTTCAGGAGTTTTTTTTTGCCTGGTTTCGTGTTGGCGCACTGCTTTTTTACAGACAGATTTCCATTTCTCTTTTGACGGTAATAAGCTGTTGGTCTTAAAGGTCGTTAAGTAGTCTTCAAGGTTGTATTTTTGCAGAATTTTCACAATATCTGGAATAAGGCCAATTTTCCGGTTTTCGCACAAGTCAAACTTACACAGTCTTAAAATGAAAAGCGTATGGCACGGTTCGACTGTAGGAGCGTGGCATAGTGAGCCAAGGAATGCTAATTTTTGCAGGTCGATAAGCGCTTCGAAGGAAGTAATTCCCGCAAGGCCGAGCACCATGTCTGAGCGCGTGAGATGGGGGAGACCTCGGGCACGTTTCAAACAAAAGTGGTGAGCTACCTCGAGTTGTTGCATGTCGGCAATGGAGATACTGTTCCACAGCTCGCAGCCAAACAGCGCTTTGGGAATGACTGCGGTCTTTTACAGTTTAATCGCAGTGTTTGGGTTTGCTCCGGACCTTCCGGACACTTTCTGCGAGAGGGAAAGGAACGTGACTCTTTTTGTCTGTTTCACAGCGTCAATGTCGTAAGGGTATTTTCCACTGATCGACTGTATTATACCTAAATGTTTGTAATTTGCCGCTTCGGGTATTGGTGTTGAATCATAAGCGATCTGGCGGGCGGGTATTGCTTTGGATCGTTTTCGGCCCATGGTAATAACGGCACATTTGGAAGCGTTGTAAGTGAAACGCCACTTGTTAGCGTATGAGTTGCACTTCTCCGCTAGTTCGTTTAAGCCGCGGCGCGAAAGCGACAGGAGTACCACGTCATCAGCTTGGGTTGGGGAACATAATGACTGGTCGCCGATCTTAAAGCCATATGGGGATGTCGTGAGTTCGTTAAGCAGGTCGTTTATGTAAACGATGTAAAAGAATGGTGCACATATGCTGCCCTGCCGGGTGCCCTGTTGAATCGGGAAGGGTTCCGAGACAAATCCGCGTGATAGTACGCGACTGGTGCAATTTTGGAGTGACTCAAAGATAACTCGGAGTAACTTTCCACAGACACCAAGTTGTTGAAGTTTGTAAACCAGCCCGTTAATCCAAACTTTGTCGAAGGCGGACTGAGCGTCAAGATAACACGCATGGAGGCTGCTTCCACGTTCGCAGCAGTAGTCGCGAGCCTCTTGTAGCATGTATGATACCATTTTGCAGTTTTTGTTTTTCTGGAACCCGTATTGTAGTTTGTTGAGTTTAGACCATGCTGAGGTGTTTTCTATGCGTTTCATTAGAAGCTTTTCAAATAGTTTGGTGACCACAGGAATAAGTGATAAAGCCCGATAGCTGTTGGGGTCTGTCGGTTGCTTCCCCTTTCCTTTATGCAGGGTGACAATAAGACCATGTTTGAAACCGTTAGGTACTTGGCAGTGGGTCAAGATCGAGTTAAAGACTTTTACAAGACACTCTGTTAAGGTTGGGCCGCCATATTTCAGGTGTTCATATGTGATGTTGTCGAGTGATGCGCTTTTGTTGTTTGGTAGTTCCTTGATTTTTTGATCCAGTTCAGTTGTGTTTGTTTCGTAGGCAATTTCTGTGTAGTCGTGATCGACGTCTGGAGTTTTGAGGTACTCTTTTACTGAATTTTCAACTAGTTCTTTGTGAAAAGGGTCGAACTTGGGGTTCTCTTCTAATGAGTATAGGCGCTTGAAGTGGGAGTTCCAACCTCGGAGCACCCCATCGATGGTTGTCTCCCGCTTCCCATCGAAATCGAGTTCGCGACCATTTTGTTTGCTTTTTGCGCATTTGGAGTTGACAACTTTCCAGAAAGCTTTTTTTCTATTTCGGCTAAAGTGTCTATTCTATCCATTTCCTCTTCATCGTAACGGTGACTGGCCATGCGAAGGTTTCGTCGAAAGGTTTTCTTCATTGCTTTGTTGTGCGCATATTCTTGTGAACCAGTGCGCCTACCGCTCCAGATCCATGCAAGGCGTGCTAGGCGTAGTTGGTGATGTTTGTTTTTAAGTTCGGAAGACCAAAATGGTTTGAGGAAGCGTTTGTATGTTCATTTTGAGACGTATTTTTCTGCCGCAGAACTTATACATCGGACTATATGGGAGTACGTCTCATTGACGTCTGTGTAGTCCAACTGAGTCGCGCATAGATGCTGCCTTACGGCGTTCTTATATTCATTGATTTCATAGGAGTTTGACTAACGGTATGTCACCCTTGGTAGTGCTTGAGAAGAACATGTTTCATCTTGGCGTATATCGATAGAGAGGCCAATAAAAACTGGGAGATGGCGAGAAACGTTCAGTGGTGCATCAGGTATGACCCCGCAACAGTTGACTGTATGTGATAAACGTTCGTCTAGTAGTACATGGTCAATGCGCGAGGGATTGGCGTCATTGTAAGGGTAAAACGTAAATGGAGGACCTGTGCAAGACACTGTGTCCGTAGCAACATATAAATGGAGAGATTTAGCAAGTTCCGTAACGTACATGTCACGTGATCGGAGATGAGTGGTGACGTCTGGTCTGGGAAATCTGGCGTTGAAGTCGCCCATTATTAGGATGTAATTAGATTCGGTGTGCACAGTACATATGTCCCATAGTTGGTCCACTGCGCTTTTGAAGCTGCCAATGTCACGATTAGCTGCAGGGAGGTAGACTTGTAGTATGAGGATTGAGATAGAGCCGCAGCATATGCGTATGGCTGCAATTCTGTCGCTGTATGTGTCAACGATTCCAACCAGGTTATCAAGATCTTTATGCCACATGATCGCTACGCCACCTTTCACGAAGTAACGACCAATGGCGTAGGCTGGGTTGTCGCATGTGATGGTATTCGCACGATAGTTTTTGTCAATTCTGTTTAAAATGTTAGCGTTGTTGTCAAGGAGCCAATGTTCTGAGATGCCACATATAGATATTCGTTTGGTGTTCAATTCTTTCAGTAAGTACGGGATGGCCGTCACTAAGCCTGTAGCGTTATATGAAAGTAGGCGTAGATCCATGTTATTTCGTGAAAGAGCTGCTGCGGTTTGTTTCGTGTCGAAAACGACGCACGTATTCCTTGCGCTGAATCCATGGGCGGCATGATATCCCTTCTGGCCAAGTGATGCCAGCGGCAATTTTCTCAGCCTGCTCGGTGTCAACTACAATTTGAGCAACTTTGCAGTCTTCGCGAGATGTTACAAGGAATTTCACAGATCTATATGTTATTCTCATATGATTTGTGAGAAAGTCTTCTAGGCCTTCAAGATCGCTGTCTAGGCCAATGCCCTTCAGAACATAGGATTGGTGATGCTTTCTTGCGACTGTGCTGAAACGACCGCGACGCCGGTTTTGTTGCTGGAAGCCATCCAGATGCGTCGCAACATAGAGATCATGTTGTGAGGTGTGCTGTAAGTTGTGTGAGTCGGGCTGCTCGATAACGCTCTGGTTGCGCACTGGGCTGCTAGTTACAAGCAGATGCTCTGATGGAGGTAATGTGTCGATGAATATTTCGCGTTGTTGGCGCGCTCCTGTGGTGTTGTGTTGTTCCATTGAGCAGGGGTGCATAGCTCTGGGAGCTGGTTTCGGGAGCACAGTCTGTTGGATTTCGGTCATGCATGACATGGTATTTGTGTTGGTGCTTATGTCTGCTGGAGTTACTTCTCGTGTTTTTGATTTTTGAGCGTGCAGATCAGCCGCACTGTCTTCCGCGACAATCATTTGGGAGTATGTTGTTGAGCACACGCACGTTGGTTTCATGCCGGCGAGCCGTAGGCTATCTTGGATGCTGTTACACACTCTATCAAGCTTGGAGCTAATTGTCGATATGAATTTTTCGAGCACCGATTCTACTCTTTCGCCGAAATTGTCAGAGGCAATTTTATGTTAACATTGTTTGAGACGTGTATGAACAGATTTCAGTACTGCTTCGTGTTCCGACTTACTTATAGTGTCGCTAGTGGAGCGCGTAATGTCGTCTTGAAGCCTTTGCGTCAAATCGTTTAACATGATTTTGTTACTGTTTTGTATTGAGGTTTCAGCATCCTTTAACTGTTCGATGCAAATAGAGTTGTCGCGTACCGTTGTTTGTAGAGCAGAAATATTATCCGAAAGAGTGTTCCGTGATTTTTCAAGTTTCATTAGTGTTCGCGATATGGCTAGAATTCCATTTGACAGAACCAGATTGTCGGTATTCGAGTTGGTTACGTCGAGATGCTTGCTAATGATGTTTGAGCATGATTGTAATTCTGACTTTACTGTGTGAAGATCGTTATGTAACGTGTCCATGTTCTTGTTTACTTTGCACATATTGGTTTTCAGTAAAGAAACTTCTTCTTTCAGAAACGCAACAGTCTCTTTAAGATCAATCATGTTCCGATCTTGAGTTTGGTTCCGAGCTGGTGTTGGTTGTGAATTGACTATCACTGCGTGCTGGGAACGGTATAGATCGTCGACGTTAGTAACATTTCCATCTAGGAACTGCTATAGTAGGTAGCAGTCTTCGGCGTACCTTTTCGAGCTGTTAGCTCCGCCGCGGCGTTCCTTAAGACTTCCGGTCGGGCAATTTTCACATAGACGCGCTCGTCGAGATAAGTCTAGGCGGTATTGTGGCAGAGTGCTGTCATTGTTTTCTGACATGTCTAGCAGTTTAGATATGTATGCGTCTTTAACCAAACCAAAGAGTTCATTGTTGAGGCGATCAAAGACGACGTCGTCAACTTGAAATGATGATTCAAGGATCTGCGATATGAGTGATTGCGAACTTTCTTCAACGTTTTGACTAAATTGTCTCGTTTGTCCGCATTGAATATCTGGTGAAAACGGGTAACTTTGCACAGGGTTCAGTGTCGTAAAGCACAGGTTATCCCCCGTGAGTGACATGCTTTCATAATGATCCGCGATATTCATTTGCACTGTTTTTAAAGATGTTTGGTCTGAATCGCGGTATACTGATTGGTACGCTTGGTCGCTGATACCGTTAGTAGTCATTGTTATTTGCCAACGGCTCTGGGGATTAATAAATACAGTGCGCGACTATGCTAATCTGCTGCTCAGTCATGCGTGACGTTTTAAGGGTCATGACCCTTCTGCTGGCGATTCTTTTCAATAGTGCTTCCCACCCACAAGAAACCACGGCGAGAGCAAAAACAAGTCTGTATTTCATAAATTAAAGCGATTACTAACTCACAGCTTCAATGACTCGAAGCCAGTGCTGTTCTTCATATTATTTGTCTTTGTTTCGATCCAGAAGTCACTTTATTCACTAGTTTAAAGTTATAATTCAGCGACGCTGAAAAATGTCAACATAGTAGCTAAGGCGTATCGACCTGAATTTTAGACTAACCACCTTAGACGGTCGCTAAGCGACCATCTAAAAACAGCAAAAGACCTTCAATATGTACACCAAAGTTAACAGGGACATTTTATTAAATAAGAAGACACCATGTCGTATAATAAACGTTTATTTCTATGCACTATTATATTATTATTTTCAGAATAAAATAGTCCATGTGTTTTTATAAGAAACATTCCAAAATTATTACTTACAAATGTAGGTAACTCGAGTTTTCAATAATAAAACTTATGTATATGAACATGTTATTACATAAAGTGATATTAAATTGTTAAACAATCAAACATGTTTTTCACACAGATGAAATAAATAACCTATTCATATGTAATGGTTTTATAGACTTTAATGACATTGTGTAAATTCTTACAAGAATATGTTTTACAATGTATAACAATGTCTTATAATTGACAAACTGTTTATATATATATATATATATATATATATATATATATATATATATATATATATATATATATATATATATATATATATATATATATATATATATATATATATGAATAATATTTATCATTTCAAAAACGTCGTTATTGTAAAAATAATGCGCAACCTTCATATTTTATGCATGTTTATCATTACTAAAACCCACTAACCATCGGATTTGAAAATCGAATTACCCTATGGCAATTGTAATAAAAAATGACGATAGCGTCGTTTGTGAATGATTGTGTGACGTCTCTAAAAAAGTTCGATTATTTCAAGTATTCAAGGCAAGAGTGGTATCAACATTCTGATAAAAGTGGTACTGAGTATATTGCGGTTCTGTAGCAAGTATTCACTTTAAAAAAAATAAACGCGGCGACCGTTTAGTGACGAACACTGTTAATCAACTTACTTAGTTACGTTAATTACCATATGCCTATAGCATAACGGTATTTCCTAAATGTACATCTCACGTTATTGCTTATGTATTAGCATAAATCTTTATATGAAATACATTATACAATATAACCAGTCAAGTCCATTATTGAAATATCCGTTTGTGGTGACTACGGTTGTGTTAATTAATTAAATTCGTGTTTTTCTGTTTAGCGTTTCCCGTTCAAGAGATCCCTATTTCCTCAAATCAACGAGATTTGATTGTTAAAAACGTGTTAGTGTTCTGATTAAATGGAAATGAAAGTGTCGTTGGCGTTTACATGAATGCTTTGTGCACACAATAAAGTATCATTCGAGTATACGATGTGAAATTATTAAACATGACATACTAGTATGCACCGTTTACTGATCGCTAGTACACAATGATGACCGCTGAATTCGAGTGGTACAAAATACAGACAAAACACTTAATAACTAAAAAAACACAAAACATGAACTGTTGTTTAGCTTTTAACAGCCACGTAATCAAACATAAACGAACAGAACCCTCGGCTGCAGAGAGCTTAAGATACACCGGAAATCATGTATTATTAAAGTGGCTAAATAACAAACAGTCTACATCGGAATACAGTATAAGCATTACACACACAAAAAACACGCAACAACCAGACGCGTACATGATTAAAACTGACGTCAGCGTTTTTGAACCGCCATAGGAAAGCATAGAGGTTTAACCGGTTCAATGAAGCTCCTAACCTCAGAATCGTCCCCGAGTAATTCGCAAAACCTTAAGTTGTTGAGAAACATTAACATCATAGCATCACATTTAAATCAGATCATTCATAAGTTCATTAAAAAAGAAGAGTAGTTTTAAGGATAAGTAATATTTATACTAAATAATGCGCGTCTTGTGATTTGGTCAATACCACCAATATAATTGCTCTTCGACGTTAAAAAAATGTGGATTGTAACGTGGACACTTCGGGCTCTATTTCAATACAAATAGTGTAATTACATTTAACGAATTCAATCTGCGGCATATCCGACGAAAATCTTTATAACTAATTAATTTTACGTGCCCTTAGAATGTTAAATAAATGTGGAAATAACCAATTTATCAAAAAAACTATAAGCCGAAGTATCAATTTGTGATTTTTTTCTTTTGATACGATTTGATTATTTACATTGATATTTAAGCCACGTATACTTTTTACAACGCAATAAAAGACGAATCAAACTAACGCCATGAAAATGCAAAGCAAATAAGTGACATAAATGTGATCAATGTTTTCGCCTGCGCAGCACAAGCTTCAGCGAGAATCGGGCCGTTACAAAAGTCACCGACACACTTCGTGAGGCATACGAGGTGTTGACCGTCCCATTCACATGCCGTCTCGTTCTTGGTGGGGTCAAGGCTGTAGAGACGATAGTATGCACCCCTGTTATTTACAACGTGTAAACCGTTAAACCCTTAACCAGTTTCTATTAAACCTCGGTCTGGGTAAACATGGCTTTAATGCATATGCGTAATATATCGTCCCAGATTATCCAGTGCAGTCCACAAAGGCTAATCAAGAACGACACTTTCCGCTTACTTGCATTTTCGCATAGAAGAGACACCTTTTAAACGACTGCGCGGCTAATCTGGAACGACTCTTTGCGTACATGCATTAAGCCCAGTTTTCCAAGAACAAGGCTCCATTGATCCACCTTTCTGTTTGTTTCAGATGTTTTGTCGAAGGCTTTGCAGTAAAAATAGATAATCGATGTTCAATGAGGTGCTGCAATTAACAATTAAATATACACACCTTTACTCATCTCATTATGAAATAAACATCCACTTGAAAACTATACACATTGAGAACATATCTATTCATATTGGTAAATCAAGAAATGAAATAACCAATGACTCATTTCCTATTTCAATTATATGAGCCTCGCACTTGGAAAAGGGCGGCTAATCCATGTGAGTAAAATGCCGTCCCAAAATATCCTATGCAGTCTGCAGAGGCTAATCAGGGTCAACACTCTCCGCTTTTAATGAAAATTTCGTTTCAAGAAAGACTCTTCTTGACAAGATTCAAGTTTAGCCGGAATGTGCCGTCGCTGATAAGCCTTTTTGGACTGAACAGGCTAATCTGGGACGACACTTTACGCACATGCATTTAACCTCCTTTTCTCATAGTGCGACTAAAATACAATATCATACAGTAATTAAACGAGAGGTTAAATAATGCACTCGACATTGCGACGATGGATGTATGTATTTACCTTATATTCTGTAGATTCGAGGAGAAGGAAAAATTTGCGTCATTACTGCAATCTCTAATGTGAGATACTGTTGCTCCTGCAGACAAAAGGATTTAAATCATCCATCATAGAAATGCTGCTTACAAAACACATGTTCTATTAAATACAATACGTTTTCATGCTTATTATAATGATAATAAATTCAATCATTTTAAACGATATAAAAATGTATGTGCAAAACGTTACGGTAACACATGGCAGACAGTGTTCGTATAAAACAAAATACATTTTTGGCTTTCCTGTATGAAAAGTTCACTCTTTTGGAAGTGAGCATTTCTTATAAGTGAATCATACCATTGAGTTGCTATCAAATATGTCGAAGAAAAAAAAAAGATCTATGAAGCCATAAAACTTGCAAATATTGATCATTCGTTATCAGTTTTTTTTTCTGAATTCGCTTATCAATGAAATAAATATGGACTTAAAAAGGAGTTTAAAAGTGTTTATTTATTACTCCATTATATTTACCTGATAAACTCCTACCCATCGACGTAAATAATCATAGTCCATGTAGATTTTATTATCAGTAAATGATTTGCTTGTGAAACAAAACATGTATTTGCACTTGTTTGAAATTGTATATGGCAGTCGGAAAACCGACATAAAGCTAATACTTTTCTTACTGAATCACTGTTAAAGACACACACAACTGCGTTAATGTTTAAAACAAACATAATACAAGAAACTTGTACATACTACAGCTTGCTGATTATGGAACCCTTAGAGGAAAAGACTTTTCCTTCTTTTGGCAAGGAAAGAGTGCTGAGGACAAGAGAGCGTATGGCTTTTGGTTTTCCTGTCCGAAATCCTCCGCTGGGATGATAAACCCATGCCACCAAGGAACAAAAGAATGTTATCACTCCGCCTCCACATCACCTCTGGACCAGTTAACCTGATCAGTGGTTATTTAACATCACTCAGTTCCACCAAGGATTCTAAGGACGAGTTCTACAGCCAGCAAGACTCGCTTATCAACAGGATTCCCAAAGAAGAGCACCTGGTACTGCTGGGTGACTTCAATGCCAGTGTTGGCGCCGACCACAACTCGTGGTCCACATGTCTTGGAAAATTCGCATTTGGAAAGATGAATGAAAATGAGCAGCGACTCCTGGAGTTATGCTCATACCATGACCTCAGTATCACCAATTCCTTCTTTAAGACCAAACCACGGCGTAAAGTATCTTGGATAAAACCTCGATCCAAACAATGGAATCAGCCCGACCTGATCATTACCAATCTGCCTTGAAATGTGTCCTCCTTAGCCGCACCTTTCGCAGTGCTGACTGCGACAACAATCACTCGCTGGTTTGTTGCAAGATGATGCTTCAGCCTAAGAAGGTTCGTCGCTCTAGACCTGAGTGAATACTTCGTATTGTTGTTAGCACGACCGCCTTCCCCGACTAGGTGCTGCATTATACACAAGCTAGTTTCAGAGGTGTTCCGCCTAGAACCTCCTAATGGCGCAGCAAAACAGCAATGAGATCACTTCAGATGGACAGTACAAACACTGTCATGGAAGTCTTTGGAAAGAGGCAGACTTAAACAGTTATTGATTTAAGGCCTACACGTCCACACTCACTAAAGCCGTAGAAAAACTCCGCTAAACCCACCTGTAATACATGCGCTCCCCTAGCCATAGGAACCTGCAGGCGTACATGTATGCCATAAGTGCAGTGCAGAGACTAGCAAGGAGATGCGCAAATGACTACTGGCTTCAGCTCTTTTAGAGCATCCAGCTATACGCCGATACTTGAAACATTAAGAGCATGTATGATGACATCAAGAGAGCCATTTGCCTTGCAATGACGACCACTGCTCCACTGAAGTAGTCCACTGGCGAGACCATCCATGACAAGGACAAGCAGAGGGATCGGTGGTTGGAACTCTACTCCACACTATACTCGAAGCAGAATCAGGTCACATACGATGCCCTTGCTGCAATTAAAACTGTCACCCTCATGATGGAACTTGACTTGAAACCAGCTGTACCAAAACGTAAGAATGCAATCGAGAGCTTTTTCTCAGCGAAATACCTCAGGGCAAGATGGTAAGATCTTAAATGCGGAAACAGTGCTCCTAGAACATCGGAACAACCTTTTTTCTCAGTGCTTCGCAAATGGAGCGGTACCTCAGGACCTGAGAGATTCAAACATCATGACCCTGGACAAGGATATGGGCGGAAGAAGCGGCTACTCAAATTACAGAGGGATACCCCTCCTGATTATTGAAGGCACCGACTGTAGAAGATTTCGGATTCCGCTGAGAGAGATCAATCACGGATATGATCTCTATGAAAACAATTGCAAGAAAAGTGCAGAGAGCAACACAGTTCCCTCTTCTGACCCTCTTAGACCTGACCAAAGCATTCCACCTTGTCAGAAGGGATAGACTCTTAACCGTCCTGGCAAATTTTGGCTGCCCACCGAGACCCCTGGGCCTGATCCAGCTGTTCCACGACAATATAACAGGCACAGAACAGTATGACGGCTCGTAGTAAGATGCCTTCGACATGTGCAGCGGCGTCAAACAGGTCTGCGTCATCGCTCCCACTCTCTTCGGCATCTTCTTTGCTGTCCTGCTGCATCATGCCTTCAGAACATCAACCGACGGTGTCTACCTCCACACACGGTCGGACGGCAGCCCGTTGAACATGGCTCGACTAAAGGCACAACGTACAGTACGGAAGGTCACCATCAGAGACATGTTTTTGCAGATGCTGCTGGTCAGGTCATCCCGAAACCGAACAACAGAGACGGTTGGACCGTTTGTAAAGGCATGTGACGAGCTCAGTCTGACAATCAGTCTGAAGAAAAACACAGGGTATGGCTCAGCATGCCGAATCAGCCCGCATCACCATCAACAATTATGAATAAGAGGCCGTGAGCCAGTACACATATCTTGGATCTACCATCACTGACGATCTCTCACTGGATGAAGCGATAAACCAGCAGATTAGCAAGGCCTCAAAATATCTGATCAGGCTATCAAAGAGAGTGTGAAACAACAGCATGCTGACTACAAACACTAAGATAGCTGTGTTCCAGGCCTCCGTGCTCAGCACTCTTCTTTATGCCAGTGAATCTTGGAACTAGTACGCGCCCGAGGGGAAATGACTAAGCGCATTTTATATGCGCTGCGTCAGAATTTGGAATTTCATCGGGCGACTTCGAGACAAATAACGTTGGGCTGTAGAAGTAATCCATCCCTAGCACGAACACTCTTCTCTGTCAGCGTCGTCTCAGTTGAATGGGTCATGTGCATCGGATGGACAACGGCCGACTCCCCAAAGACGTCATGTAATGTGCGGCCAGCTTGCCTCAGGTGATCAACTTGTTGGCCACATCTCCGCTACAGGGACATTCGAAAGCGCGACCTGAAAGCTATTGACTTAAACCACAGCACCTGGGAAGCGTTTGCTTTCTTTTCTCAGTTCCGATGCAATTGGAGAGGCGCTGTTCATGTTGGACTGCAGATGGGAGATGAGAGGATCCGTCAGTTTGCCAACGACAGGCGCAATATTAGAAGGGAAAAACAGCTGGAGTCGGCAGCCGACTCGGCCTTTATTTATGTTAAGAGCGGCAGAGACTGCCACTCCTGCTGCACAAGAAACCAAATGTGACATCCCTAGGAACACAAGTCCATTGTCTCTCGAGACTTAAGGACGCCAACAACAACATTGAAATACATTGAATTTAACATATCACGATTTCATTTAAGTGGGCTAAAATAAGGACGATTGTATAAAACTCATTGTTACGAAAGGACTGTTTGTCCGGTCGTTTTGTCTGTATGCATAAGATATAAGTACAAGGAAATAATAGAGAACAATTGACCTACCCAGAACTGCAAATGTTTCTATGATGCATATTTTATCAAATGGATCCGTACAATTCTTCGTCATTTCCGGGTCTCCCTTGCCGCTCATTGCGGTCTTATACGTGTTGTAGTTCTCGCATCTGTTTCTGCCGCCAGTTGCAAAGCACGAGTAACAGCGAAGACTTGAGACGCTTTGACATAGGAAAACTGCAACAAATGAGATAATAATATATACTGTAATTGTTATACATTATATATGAAAGAAATCCATTTATGTAGCTTGACTTGCATACACCTTGCATTATTTTGTTTTACTAAATGGATGATTTTTTTATAAAGAACAATTAAGGGTTGTTAAACAAACCAATATACAACCCAAAAGGAATTTTTGGCGACACAAAATATATAGCAGTTTTCATTACAAATGCAACGAATCAGATCATTTGTTTCAGATTAGATTGGAATCAAAACAAATTGCGCCCCGTAATACATCAACCAATAAAACAATAGGTGTCGATCATATGAATGGCTTAAGCCCTCGTTGTTTCATTGCTACGCAGCCGGAACTTCACATTTGCATTTATTTGCGGTAAACAGAGATAAAACAACAAGATTTGTATCAGTCTCATTTAAACAAATGTATTTATATAAGTTGTAAGAATTTGATAATATTTACAGTATGTGTTTTGATTGTGATTAACGAATAATTAATTATTAGACGAAAGCCATTGAAGAAAACACTTTTATAAGGACGCGAAAGGAAGCAAACACTATTGAATTATGATGTACTGTTTGAAGTCATACATGTACTAATGATTAAACATTTTACAGGAATTATTCAGTACTATGTGTCGTTAGTAAGTTAAAACAACTAACTAATTTATTTACCGGATATAAGAAGCGCTTATATCAACACATATCCCCAGTTTAATGCACAGCTTGATCCCATTATTGTAGATGGATTTACTTGTATCTCTATTCTACTCTGCCACCCTTTATAAGCAACCTTAACAGCTTTTTACTACTGCGTCTAAAGTTGAACACAAATTTCTCAGATTATGTTGAAATAACGATCAAACAATATAATCAAACACCTCATGAATTGCATGCAATAAACATGTCATGCTAAATTTAAAAATGATCGACGTGTTTATAATCGTATATGGTCATTTTGGCATTCTCATTTCTAAAGAGCATTATATGTACGAATTACTATTGAGTCAATATTGTTTTGATTTGGTTATTTTACAAATCGGGCTAACTGCTTTGATGTTCATTCATAGTTTTTAAAATTAAAAAAGACTCAAAAATGAAGAATTACTTTGCTATATGAAACTAAATCATTTTCTTAAAGCGTGACAACATCGAGGCAGCAACACCCGAATTAAATTACACAAGAAACCTAACGACTCCCTTTGTTGACACTTTTGTGAACGAAATGGACACCCAATTCAGTGATTTGCAGACTAAGGCAGCCATGGGATTGAAGTTTATACCTGAACAAATGTGCTCCTCTCCTGTCAGTGCTTGTGACCTTGAATGGTTCAATGATGATCTCCCTTCCCCTCAGTCCCTCCCTGCCGAGTTGCACTTTATATGGCAGGCTAGGTGGAAAGGTGTACCCAACCCACCTACTACCCTTCAGGGCTCTGTTGCACATTGTGATTCCCAGCTGTACCCCACCATTTACACTGTTTTGTCCATATCATGTGTGCTCCCTGTCACATCATGCGAGTGTGAAAGGAGTATCAGTGCCCAAGGACTTGTTAAGACAAAACTAAGATCATCAATGGGTCAGGACAGGTTGTCCGCTGTGTGCCTGCTTTCCATTCATAGGGACATGGACATAAACATTTTAATGTTGTACCTAAGTTGACCTAGTAGGATATCCAACAAGGTTAAATAGGAGGTCCACCCATCTAACTCCGTTAAAAAAAGTTATTGATAAAGATAATGTCTCCCACCACTTTAGTGGTTTTAGAGACATTTGATTTACCCCTGTGTGTCTGTCTGTCCGTGTGTCTGTCACACTTGATGTGTGAACTCAAATTCTTATTTGTTTCACATGCACTTTTATCATGCAAAATGCTGATTAGAAAGCAGGAAATCGCATCATTTCAAGGTGCCATTAAAAAAAAAATCGACGACGCAAGGAAACACCCCTCCCGCACCCTCCCCTGTTGAGCCCCCCCTCTGAATTTTTTTTTCTGGATACGCCTTCAAATAAATCAGGGTGATCGCATCCCTCATTGGTAAAAAAACACGAATAAATTTATAGTCAAGCATCTCACATGTAAGCCTATTTCTGGGAAAATGGGTTTTAAAGCATTTGCATTAATTGTCGTCCAAGGTTAACCTGTGAAGTCCGCACATGCTTATCAGGTACGTCAATTTCCACTTTGTGGAAACATTTTCTTTAAAGAAAGTTTTTTTAAAAAGAAAACGCAGTTTGGGCGGCAAGGCGGAATGACTCATACATTTGGGAGAATCTCATTGTGTATCGGACACTTTTACATACAAAGGATGAAATAGTTATTTTGTCCTCGATTCTTTGACTGTGTAATATATGATTTATTTGATATCACATATGAACTGTGATTCTTTATTGTTGTATGAATTTTAATTAAGTACATTTGAAATATTAATCATTATTAAATTGAATATGATTTTCTGCATGCGATCACTGTCCTGTCAAAAACAGAACTTGCATGCATACACGCGACGACATTTCATCAAAGGAAACAAACAGCATTTGCAACCTTGATATGTTTCCGCTGGCGTTGTTATCTTGTCCCTGTTTCGATTTCATTTACGTACGGTATGTCATATCAGCAAAAATCAGACACATTTTCATTTTAGTCGCGTTGTGAGAAAACTGAACTCATATGCGTAAAGTTTAAACCCATATTAAGATATGTAGTCCGCACAGGCTTATCTGGGTCTACAATTTCCGCTTATATATAATTATCCGGAAGCCGAAAGAGTGGGGGTAAATTCATCAAGTTCAACATTTTAATGCACCCAAGTGGGACTTGATGCAAAATATTCAAACACAATCTTTGACATCAAAAGTAACTCAGTATTTTGAAAATATCCCCCCTAAACCGAAAATAAAAATACGGAACAGCAAAATGTGGAATTTTCTGCTCAATCGGACTAATATTCATAAGCTATTCGTTCTGATTGTCTGTATACTGTTCGTGCATTAAATGCATTCAAACTCGTTTAGGAATTATTGAACACTGATAATGCAATAAATGTTACACCTTAAAGTAACTATGAAATTTGAAAATCCCCTACACACACAAACACCTTATAATAAAAGAAAGGATCACAAATAGTGACATTTACTTTTTATTCAGCTTCGTATTTATAAGCTATTCTTACTGTTTTCACTATTCGTACATACTGCTAACGCTTAAATACTTATTCGGAAAATTCATTGGAAAATATTTTTATTTCAGATACAAATCAGTAAAATATGTTATATTGCGTCATGATGACATGGACAGATTTTAAACATTTCAGTCTGAAGTAGCAATACACATTGTGCTTAGCCTTTCAAGACTGTATTGCATATTTCTATATTCCAATACACTCTTTCCAATGTGCGCCATGAGAGCACGTCTACAATCCGGTACTGTTTTCATCTTCTCTGTCCACTAGACAATGTCACATAGGTTTGTAACATTTGATAAACTTTAGTCAGAAGTGTGGTACTTTCTCTCAAGCTTTGCAATATTATTCAGAGGTTCTTCTACAAGGAACTTCTCACTTTACTGTAAGTGAAGGGGCAACATTCTGATTTCATTATGCCAAGCAGATCTAGTCTATTCCACTCCTTTCTTTCAACCATCTCCTGTTTTTGCTCTTTCCCACTCTGGAATTTTGCCTTCATAAGTTTCAGTTTAGTTCAACTGTTTTGCTTGAGTTGCTGCCTTGAAACATATGAATCATGGAATCTGTCATTTACTTAGCTCCTATGTCATTTGTAAAATGATTGACCTACTGACTGCGTAAAATGTGCCTTGCTTCTTTTGTCTGTACTCCACCTTACCACATTGTCTCTTCACCCGTATGTTGCCTGTTTATTGACAGGATTGTAAATTGGGAAGGTCTCCTAGTCAAACCCATAGTCCCTTCTTTGTCTGGCCAGGACAGTCTTCATGTGGGGTGGTATCAGAGCAATCAGCTTCTTAATCACATTCAAGTATACAGCAGCCACTTCTGCCACAGATTTCAGGACCTCCTGTGTATAAGTCACACTACTGAAAAGCATGTCAGACACTACATGATACTTAAATGTTATTAGTGTAATGTAGTTGTCACTGATCGGCTGATTTTAGCTTTTATTAAATTTCTGGTAGAATTTTCAGAGAATGGGTGGTATCTTTCTCTATGGTTCGAACACAGAAGTGCACATCCAGGCAGTCAAACACCTCTAGGGCCACCTTGGTAAAGAAACTCGATCACTGCTATAACGAGGCAGGCCAAGCGATTATTAAGTGAGGGTTCTGAATCAGTGAGTCTGGTAAATTGTAAAAATGACATATCTAGTCTACTGATGCACGAACGAAACACCTATATCGTATGTGCTTGAATCAAACAGCACATTGGATACTTGCCTTTTCTCAATGAAGAGGAGAAATTCCATGTTGTGATTCCAGGGTTTGTGGCGGTACTCGGGAGCTACCGACTTAAGACACACGTCAAGTGCAGGTCCATCCACATCTGCAGGTTTATACCTCAAATAACTCAGTGTATTAAATAACTATTTTCATTGTTTAATACCAGCTGACAGTTCTTAACCTCTCCGTCCATACCTATTTTTTCCTTCATTGTATTTTTTCCTACCTCGGAATGTGCTCAATGAAACACAGAAAACAGTGTCGTCTAAGTATTTTGTATATACCAATTTTGCCACTTTCCGTGCTGCCTCGGTAATGGTAACTCTGCCGTTGCCAATTCCCAGATGGTGCCGTATCACGCATAGGACACTCTTGAATATAAGGGAGTTTTGTGGGGTTGGGGTGGAAGTTCTTGGAGGGGGGAAGTAAATATCAGCGTTATAAATAGTTTCGTTATATCAAGTTTATAACATTTATATGTTAAAGTGTTTTTAACTTTGCAACAGATGACTGGTGTAAAAGTGTTCTCTCAATATCCGATCTAATGTTTTATTTTGAAAGAAGGAAATCGAGAAACTAAACAACATATGGCTACCGTTTTTCGGGTCGATGAGGGGTTTGTATCATGATAGGTACAACGTCCAATACAAAATATTTACCAAATGACACAATGCACCAGCCATCAAAGGGTTGTAATCATTTTCCTTTATTGTTATTTTCTATCCCAGTTATGCACCGACCTTATAATCAAGGAGGTTTCTTCTAATTGTAAATCCAAAGTAGGCGGAAAATATCTTCCCTGATAAGCCTATGAGGACTGCCCAGGCTAATATATGACGATATTTTTGCGCACACGTATTGGCTTAAATGGACTGTATACTGTGGAATACAGCGATTTAAATATAAGGACTTATAACTGGATGATAAAGATCAGACACTAACAATGTTTATCCTGCCTCTGTTGCAAAAATTGACCTTATAAAGCAGGGTCGAATAAAATAGTTGATCACCGGCAATCGTAAGTACGTACTCCTACGCGCCGATTAACACGTTCTAATATTTGAATATTTACAAAATGTACATGCGAAGTTCCTGAGAAATGTTTTGTAATAAAACATGATAGTAAAAGTAATAAATGTGTATTGAATTCAAGCAAACATATGGCAATGAAGTAATCAATTTCGCCTTTCAATGTATTTACGCACAACCTTTAATATACGGTGTTTCTTTATATAAATAGAAAGGTAACACTCCACTAATACACACTTATTTTCGGTCGTCTGCAATTGATTTCACTTTTAAATGGACTATCATTTAATCGAACAAACTAACTATTTGAATGAAAATCCTTATCCTTATTTGCAGGCGCAACTGTTAATATTCATCCGTTTTTACAGACACTCGATTCAGTCAACGACCTTGAACTTATTTCTAACAATAAACATATCATTCTCGATTCATTTTTTATTTCTTCTAATATTTTCAATAGGAAAGTATTAAAAGGAACAGTTTAATGTGAAACTGATTTTTACTTGGCAAAGTTGGCACAAATGGTAGTTATTCGGTCGTCAGGAATGTTGTGTACATGTTGGAGGACCGACTTGAATAATAATTGTGTGATGTCAATAATGCGTTTGTCTTTGATAAAATGTAATAAATAGATAAATGATATAAATACATAACAATTTTAGACCGTATTATAAATAGTATTTCTTTGAATAACACAGTGACGAACTGTAAAGCATGAACGCACGTACAATATAAAGAAGTGAAACTCCAGCTGCTGGAGCAGTATTGAATTCTTATTATAAACAATTAGTTGTTATTTTATTTAATGCAAGTGACCGATTGCCCAAACAGTACAGAACAGCACAAAACAGCACAATACAAAACAACATAAACATATATAAGAACAAAGCTGGGGTCACCGCCTTGGAACGGTCAATGCAAAGAATATTATGCGATGCATTAAAATTAGTGTATGGGGTTTGAACTGCGCCTTGTTATTTTTATTTCACAGAATATTGCGATTGCACAGTTAATGATATACAGTTTAAATTTAAATAAATGTCTTCTCAAGTTAAAAACTTTGTGATATTTAAAAAAAAATACACAAAAGAAAATGCAAATGACTTTAGTCATTCACAATCGCAAATTCGTAACTATAAAAGTTCTAACCAAAACGCCTTCAAGTTGACTCTCATTTTAGTTTATAAATGCTTATGTATAATTTATTATTACATCATCTGAACATGCACAAAAATAAAACAACCTCCAAAAACGTACCGATATATAAAACACAGAGAAACAATCCAAATGATCCAGGCATCTTGTCTGTTGGCTTTGTTCTGTGTGCAACATATCACCACAGCGTTATTTTGTTCGTGTTACTTACCAATATTGAGTGTGTGCACTTGAGCATGGGTTTGTACATTAAGTGTCATTTTCCGGTGTTAGAAGCTAAATGCTATGTTCGGTTTGATACGTTTAGTGTATGAATATTGTTTCCATTTAAAGAGCATTTGGTAGATAAGCAAACCCCTACCATATATTTATTTAAGTACGTATGTGGTAATTGATATATCTGTTATGTTTAAAATATGTTTAAAAAATGATCCCATGATAGAATATAACTGAAAGAAAACAAAATTAAACCATGAGCGGGAATACTAACCTTTCGCACAAAATACGTGTGCGGACTCCAACAATATATTTGTATGCAACATTTAGTGACCCGACAGAGCTACATATCAATATATAAATACAAGTTTGTGAGATTCAAGCTTTGCTCACCATGGTATATCGGTACTAGTATGTCACCAATAAGTTGAACACAAAAAACGGTTTATTTTCTCAACGGTTCAAATTAACACAAATTAAAAGCAATGCACACTGTAATTGGCAATTCAATAACTGGGCTCTTTACATGCAGTTTAGTAATTGGAAGGATTGCTCACAGATGTTTCAAATAATTGGATTCATTTTGAGTCAAATTGCGCGTGATTGAGATAAATACATAGTTTCGTTAACTGTTTTATTGTGAATGATGACCGCAAATTCATACTTCGTTTCGATTATACCATAATTTTATTATGTACCTATTTGTTGTGTTACGGGTCAACATCTACATGTATGACAAAAAATGTCAAATATAAAAGTTATTTTTGTTTGCGTATTTATTTATATTTTTTTATATCTCAGATTCAATTAGACATTAAATCTTCAATAATCTATTAATAGTCGATATTAACGTTCAACAAAGTGTGTGATTCATATATGATTGTTTGAAAAGTTTAAATAATAGTATATACAATATAATGACATTAACCGATTTCATAAAACATATTATGAACAATATGAAAACCATACGCTTGTTGTGGGTCACACAGTTATTATAACTAATAGCAACGTATGTGCGTGGTAGACATAAAACCAATGACAACTATTTGACACATTTTAATATAAAAGAGGGCCAAGTTTTGTATACGTCATGGCTGCTAGATTAGAAGGAAAGCCTTGATCAGAAGTTAATTTCTGATTATATTTATTTCCGAACTTACGAATTTTAACATATTACTGCGAACTTTCGAATTGTGTTATACGAATACCTTCATTGAATTTAATAACACATTGTTACTCGATGATTTGGCATTTTAAAAAGGAGTAAACGTAATAGCTGATTTTGTTGAGAATCACATTATTCGGTTGTGGTTCTTAACTACAAATGGCGTGATTAAAAGAACGAACTACGCCTTATATTTGTTTGAGAAACAACACGTATACTGCGTACAAACATATATTTGCAATATATATTGGGATTTTTCCTGACTGGATACGTTGATTTTTGAGATTTTATAAAATGCGTATATACTTGATTTTATACATTAATTTCTCAAAACATTAATTTTAGTTTACAATACATCATAAGGTAACTTGTTTTATATATTCAATAACATCGCTTTTACCCGTTTTACTGTCGTTTTGTAAATATCATTTTGCCGTGCAAATAATACCTTTGGAAAGATTTAAAACCATGTTCCCAAAGAATGGTTTACTCGATAGTATAACACTATTTTAACCACTTGTAGTTAAGCAGAATTGCCGAAAAACAATGACAACGTATTTGGTTGAAATAGTTTTATATCGCAATCGCGAATAGTGATTTCGCGTTCTTGTAACAATCCGAAACAATAATGGCACTAACCAATGCTCGACACTAACAGGAGTCCGGTGGTCCGGGACTTCTGGAAATGATACTCGGACTCCTTGTTTGTGTGTCACGGAAGTCAAAAGTCAATCCAAAATCATCTTTGAATCATAAACAAAAAAATCCCTTCGTTTCGCAAAATCAGAATGTCTGTGCAAAAAACATCTTACTCAGAATAGTCATTGTCGAACACTGTCTATAAAAACTTAAAGTTGCATTTGTTTATTGTCTAATTCAAATGAAAATTTAATATTCAACCTCTACATACTGCAGAAGGTAGATTTTAATTCTAAGCCATAACCGCACACTTCAACAATTGCTTGAGAACTTTAAGAGTTCTTCTTAATTAACAAGGAATATTATAGACCGCTGGTCTATTGATAGTGAGAAGTGTTCATTCAAAACTAAGTGATGTCGGAAGTATTTATAAAACCAGAACAATACCATCATTTGGACTTTGCACTGGAATAAGTATTTTTCTTTTATCCCATGAAAACGTCTGTCTATACTAAAAGTTTGTTTTCAGAAGATGAATTGTGTATACTTATTATTGTATTAAAATGACGCAAATACTTTCATTGTCAATTGTATAGTGTATGTCAGCAAAAAAAGAAATTCCATATACCAGTTGTAGTGAAACGACTTGGAACGCAGAGGACTGTTAACCAAATTGTTGAATAAAAACCGTGTTCACCGTGCTAGCTTACACACATGTACCTAGCAAGAGTCTTATAAGATCTAATGAACACAACTTGCTTACAGTGAGCTTTTGTGATTACATTTTGCCAATTGTTAAGCATCGTTCTTACATTGTCCGTTACCAAAATGTACATTGTTAAAACTCAATATTATATATATATTTCCAATATTCGCGAAACTTTGTAGGAAGATTGGTCTAAATGACAATTGGGTTCATTACAAAACTGCGTTCAAAAACAAGGTTGCTATATCAAATTAAATGAAAAGTTTCTTACTATTCCAGAATTTACATGCCAGAATAATTGTACTCATGATATTTCAACTGAAATCGAAACTGATTCTAGCCAATCCAAAATACGACATAAGGTGAAAGTAGTTTAAGGAGAATTATTTAGAAGTCACTCTTGCTGAACGTTTGGTTCGTCTGAAGTTTTAAAATGTATTTTCTAAATAATACCTGGTGGTGAAAATTTGCCCCTCCCTGAGCGTAGCTTGCGCTTTATATGTAAGGAGCAAACACTTAAAATGTTTTCTCTGAAACCGTAAGGCCAATAGGTGTGTTTGTTTAGCATGTATTATTTTATTGTGGTCCTCTACAAGTTTTTTTAATATCGTCCCTCGAGTAAAAACTGGCAACGCCATTCGATGAAGAAATATTTTAAGACTTAGATATATTAACAAAAATTCTCTCCAATCGTTAGGGCAGTGATTTATGTTTTGTTTGACATCGTATACTGGTCCTGTCAAAACTTTGTTAAAATTATCCCTCTTTTGTTAAAATTGACCCATTCCTATGGGTTACTTGTTTAATCCAATGTGTTAGTAAACACATTGAAACTCTTCTTTTCTGAAGCAGCAGGGCCAGAGACTTGTTATTTTCCATGTAACGTCTTATAGAAGTCCGCTGCTACAGCCGTTCAAATAATTCCCCCTGTGGTAAAACTTGCTACAGCTTTGGACTCAAATTATTTATAAAGACTTCTATATTTAATATCGATAACTTCCAAAAATCTTCTTCATGAAATCGCAAGGGTCCGGCGTTCGATATTTTGAATTTAAAAAATAATTCTCCCCTTTACGTATACGTTTTCTCAAAGCATGTGTCTGGGGTCAAAACGAACAAGAACGATATCATCTTTGGATTATGATATAATCCCGTTTCGCGAAATCAAAATGCCCGCACTTCTTAACGTCCGAAAAATAAGCCACTCATCATTCTGCTTAAATACATCGACAAAACAAAACAATCCGAAATTATTTATTTTGGTTCTTTGTCGCAGTGCTTGCGAGCAGCAATAAGGGAAACTCTCGAACTCTGAATCAACTCCATCTTGGTCGTTTTTTAGCTAAGACATTTTAGCTTATATGACTAACTTTCGCTGAACAGTCTCTAATCACTTTAAAAATCATTACAATACCAGAAATTGTTTACACAATGCACGTTTTACGGTCCCAAGGCACTGAAGTTGGAAACGACTGTGAATAAGTTGTGCTTAAATAACGGCATATCACTATCAATAAATAATTTCAGTGGCTTTGTGTTACCTCAGTTATATTAAGTTATATATTATGATGAAAATGTATAAAGCAATCAGCTGTTACACCAATTACCGAAGCTCAACAAGCAAGTATATATAAATGCATTATAGAAAAAAAAACAACCTACAATAATGAACTTAAATATTACTGGCATCTGTTAAATAATGTTGCAATCTGAGATAACAAATGAAAACAAGCATATTGAACAGCAGTCACTTTGAACTTTGATCTGAAACCAACCATGATTTTTTTAAACAGTTAATCGTTCAGATGTGTCATACACCGAAAAATACGGTGTAAAAAGTGTCACAATTTTTGACTACCTGAGGTATGGTCGAGCTCAAACTTTCAGGAAAAGCGAGTGCAAAGAACTCATTATTCAGAATAGGTTGTGTCGAACACTGCTAAAGGAATACCAAAACGCGTTAACCGAGTCAACTACGTAGAAAAAAACACACCCTGATTTCATCGTTAGTCTTTAAAAACCGGTAATTGGTTCAGTTTTTATTTAAAAAAAACACTTAAAACCACCTTATGCGTATGTTCAAATTGTCGTACAGGAGAGTACCACATCCGCACATAGTTGACCAATCCGTAATGATGATCATTTACTATTTATTGCCACTTTGCATGCTAATATATGTTTCTCTATGTACACGCACTGAATCAGAATGAAAAATGATTTATTGTACAAACCAGACACGCTTTACGTATCGCGGTAAGCAAAGAACACTGGTATGAGTAAAACATTGATACGGAAATGCAATAAACATTAAATAATTGTGTTGATGTGGAAAAAGGACTAACACACGATTATTAATAAGAGAAAATCGTATTTAGATTTTTGTTGAAAGAATGAGAAAAAAAAACACACACGAAAATACCAGTTTGTATGAATGTGCATTACAAAACCTAGCTAATTAACTGCCTAAGTACAAAATGACGCCGTGATATATAGTTCTTCATAGTAAAGGCAAAGTTTACCCGTATTAAGGAAAATACTCTGGCTAAAAAGTTCAAATTTAAAGATAATTACAATTGTTAACACTATCATGCGTGAAATTTAATTATTGCATCAGTAACATCATGTCAAAATTGTATATGTACATCCTTATGATACCGACACATCTTTATAAAAAACAAAAGCGGTAGTAAACACAAATACGGTTTAACACATCGACAAGTTTGCACCAGCGAGTTATACGTGAAATGCAATTACGTCTTTTTCATGAAGTTGTTTTGATCTTCGTTTAAAATGTGTTTGGTATTTCATTGTATATTCATGATACTGATATGATTGAGTGATACACCATTAACTACATTAGTGTTTATAACCTTTTTGGCTGTTCGCTGTTCAGTACGAAAAAAGGACACCGCGTGTAGACTTTAAGTTCGTGTTTGAAACCTAAATGAAAACACATTTACTTAACTGTATCGTAAAAGGGTATCATTATATTGTAACTTTTTAAAAATTAGATTCGATAATTAATGAAGTGACCATCGAATGGAAACAATAAATTATGTATTATTGCATTGGCGCTTTCTGGTGTAAAGCACCTCACGAACTACTGTATGATGCCAATTAGTACCAAAAATAGTAATTTAATAATGAATTTGTGATTCTTTATAGGTTTCAATTTACAATTGAATTATCAACATCAATATTGTCCTGCTTAAATGGGACACATTGTCAATAATTTTACTGCCCCAAATGTTAATGGTTTAAAGACAACGAAATAATTTCCATAGTTCGTTTGGGTTCCAATGAAAATCAAAGTACTGACAGTACTGGTGTGACGATGCCTTCGAAGAGGATGGATATAAAAGCATCGATTTAAGTTTATCACCACAATTGTGTCTTTGGGTACGAACATTTTGGGTACGAAACAAAAATGGATACGAAAATTTTGGGAACAAAAATTATGCCAAAAAATATTGGGTACGAAACAAAAGTGGTTAGAAACAAAATGTGGGTCCAAAAAAATGGGTACGAAAAATTGTGGGTACGAAAAAAAATTTGGGGGTACGGGGAAGTTGTACCCGTGGGGAACTTGACCCATTAAGCGAAACTGGGAGGCGGGTTACATTCTCGATCAATTATTACAAGAAATATTAAAAGAAAGATATTCGTCGTGTATTTTCTGTACCACTTATCTTAAAAAACGTTCTGTTACAGTAAAACGTGTGTGGGTTATAACATTACGTTACGTAGCAGATGTATTCAAAACTTGACATGCTCTTTAATTGCACCATGCTGTTTAATTGCACATGTATATCATACCAAGCTTTATATATCGTTGTTTCCTTTCCTAAGTTAATGATGTTATGTATACGGACGTGATTTTACATGCCCATGTGCATGAACATATAATTTTTCTCTTTTTATTATTGTTTTTTCTCTCATTCAATAAGCTTTGGCATGTTTGTTCGTTAAGTACAGCAATAATTTCATGATGATTCCCGAAAGTAGGTATAAGCACATAGTCGAATATGAATTGAATACGTGAGTTCGTCCATGAACACATGGTAAGGTTAACTAAATCTCCGCGATATGACCTAATATGTGTTTAAAACAGAAAACAATATCCAACAAACGAATCAATTATCAAACATAGTGTGTGCACTGATGTGGCTCTGTAATTTCTGTTTGAAAAGTTTATTATTAAAATATGCAAAATGAAAGAGCACGCACAAGAGAGAGTTTCATAGTTAGCGCACGTGTGTATCAGAGTTTATTTTCAGGTCCTACCGGCCTCTTCACGAAGTCTTTATGGATCGACCTGCCCCTGTGACCTTTCAGGGGAAAAATATAAATTTTGAGCCAAAGTAGGTCAAATTTACCCCGGCTTCCCGGGTATTCGCCAAAGATATAATTTAGATCCAAATATACCAGTGCACGGTGGCCAATGAGACCTTAATGTGCACTGGTAGTTGACATTCCAAAGACAAATTCTTGTCTCTACGCAGCTCCACCAAAGGAGTGCAAGCAAGCAGCTCTGCCTTTATGGCCCCTCTCGCTGTCACCGGCCGTCGTCTTCATCCCCGAGACAGTTTCCCCAGTGCGTTGAGCGTACTGAGTACCGCTGTCCCGGGGTCCCTCAATAAGGCCACCCCCTCGAAGTTCCAGGCATGCTTCAATACCTCCCCAGGAAAGAAGCCTGTTCTGGTCCGCCCCGTATTTCCTCCACACTGGTGGTCTCGCTGTCCCACTATTCCCGTCCCCTACAGACGGGACCTCTGGCAGGTCCGGGTCAGCGAGCTCCCGACTATAAACAGCGGTTGGCCTGTACTCCGACCGCTGCATCTTGGGGAAGACAGCAATCCCAGCAATGTGGAAGACGTCCGGCTCGAGGGTAGCGGATTCAGCTGGATTAGCAGAGCCACTCGCAGAAGTTCCCTCTAGGAAGATCCTCTGCGGGTGACTCTCGCCTCGGTCGCTACGCGCACGCTCCAGCTGCTGACCGAAGAATGCATAGTTAGCGCACGGCTATTTTGCTGTTTATATACCATACTCGCTTTAACGTTTACAAATGGCAGGTTCGAAATAATTCGTTTTCTTTACACTCATGATCGCATTAAACGTTAATTATACACGTTTTCATTCGCAATGTATTTACAGAATCACGACAAATGTCAAATACAATACAGAAAATTTATAGTTGTTTCATTGATCTATAAACATATCATGAACTGAATATTACTGATTTAAAATTAATGTTTTCAAACTATGATTAAATCTTTTTCCCAGAATATGCTGTCCTATTTATAGCTGAGCTTCCTTTACCTTTATCAATGATAATCAGCGAGGTATGCCGATTAGAAAAATCGAGCTATCTCAATCGGACTGGCTCGGTCTTTCACATAGGTCGCCGTTGTGAAGAATTTTGTCATGGCAGCATCGTCAAAAATCAAAGTACAGTTTATCAAATGCTTACATCCCTTGTATGGTGTCAAAGTACAGATTTGGAAAATTTTTCGATTAATTAAATTAAAACACAGTGAAACAAATAATTATAAATTTATTGCAAACATATATTTGTGTAATGAAATCTAAAAGGTGTGGTATATACACGCACACGCTATTGTTGATATATTACAAGTTTACTCTTGTATCGACATAATTTAGCTTAAGAAATCCTTTTGTGTACACTATATTTAATCCGTCTCTCATGAATATTCCGATTTAAAATGAAGATAACACATATCGTGGGTTATTGGTACAGATTTGTTTAGACACCTCCATGTACTCATGTGTAGACCGGCTACAATTTGACATTAACCGAGAGGCACATGGCTAATTGCGAAATGTCACTAAGCAGATGATTCCTTGTTTGAGACGCGACTATGGCTTTTTCATAATTTTAAATCAGCATTTAACATTTTGCACGAGACGGATAAGCGTGTGTTTATTGATACTTTTAAACAAAATTTGAAACAATTTTATGATTTTTAAGGGTACCATTTTAAGTTCGACCTTGGACCGAAAAGCAATATTTCACGTGCTCAACATGCAGAAACGTGACGAGGACGGGTACACGTGCAAGGGTTGATTCTCATGAGAGGGCTGCATGGAGAAATCATTCAACCTACAAATGGCATGTTAGACATCTATAGCAATATAATCTACATTTATCGGTCTCAATTTATCAGAGCTTTTACGAAACAATGTTCTTGTAGTTTTGTCATATACTGTTACGTAAGATTTGATAAATTATTCACATATTAATGCAGGCAGGAGTGGAATACGTTATTAGTGTAACATATTTCATATGACAGATAAGATCAAAGATGAACGTACATTGCAGATCTGAATTAAGATAAAGTAACACACTTTACAGAAAACGTGAATAATTATACTGTTTTCTCTGTAGATACACCGATAGGAATGTGATTATATTATTCACAGATCTGAACTATATTTCTTGCGACAAAAATATTGTACAGAAGTGTACTTTAATTCCCCTTATTAGATAGGAAGATTCTAACACCTAACGAAGCACATATGCAAATTAAAGCTTTATTTTCGAATTATTGAACTCGTTTGTAAATAAAAATCTGATCTTTGGCAACGCCATTGAGATGTTATTATAATAACATTATTTATTTTTTATTTTTTGAAATTCTATTTCCTCGACAGTATGCGGATGGAACCATTTGCGATTTGAAGTTAGCGAGTGTTTACCTAGTAAATAAGCTGTGTTAGAGAAGGCTTTAATTGAAGAATGGCTCAGATAAACGCCGCTCAGTGAGTTGTATTAATTTTTCTGATGTTTCTGTTGAAGTCATAATTACGTTCGCCAGTTGACCTACTCACACGTGTATAGGCAAGTCATGTCAATCTAAGCGTTAACAACGAAATAAGTGACCTTTAAGAAGTCTTTAAAGAAACTAGTTTGTATATTTATAACTAGTCGTCTAAAATTGAGTGATATTATTTTTTTCGGCGGATATGTCTCACATTTGAATTTGATTTCGTTCGGTAATTTTATACACCGGGAACACTTACTGATAATTGAAGTGCGCAGCGGTTAAAAAATATTTATCAATAATTTGAATGATTGTTTATAACAATGAGAATGATCTTGTAATTCACATACATAAATAGCTAATTCATTTTGCCTAAATAAACAATTATAAAAGAAGTAACAATGGCTTGTTCATGGTTTTGCAATCTCAAAGAAGTAAGTATTTTCAACGCGTCATGATTTAAGGACTTTTTTTGATGTAGTGTAAAGTGATATAATTCAAAGGTATGTATTGTCACAATTGTCATGGAAATTTCATTATACCTTAAATAATTAATGTTAAATTTAACAAAACATGTGGCAGGTCTTTCTAGATCGTATAAAATCAGCGAGACTTTCATGATTCGAGGTACAAATGAAACCCACAAAACATAAAAGCTGGTTGAAAGACTCAGCGTTCCATTCTCCGCCATCTTTTTTTCATGGGCAATCAAATTTGGTATTTTTTTTCGAATAAAGCAGACACCACGTTCTACCATTAAATTATCATTTTCAGAACACATTTCCATTGTTAATATTCTGCAGTGTCATATGTGTTGTGTATAAATATGTGTTTCATATAATAGTATAAGTCTCTTCATCTTGTTTTAAGAAACACATCTCGGCGCTTCGAACTTGGGATTGTTTGTGATTACTTCGTCTAACCTTTACTGTGAATACTTTTTACGACATAAGCAAGCGTACGTGAACATACTGTCGTGTATGTATTGAAGCCAATTTCACCAATGGGCATGCCTATTTCTGTTGAGCAACAAGGGCAAATACCACGTGTTAACAAAACAAGATGATCGTTCAATTGACATGAAAGCACATCGTTATGAAGAATTCTGAAGCAGCTTATGGTCAAGTCGTTATGATCGAAACATTTTCAAGATTGGGTATGTCTTGACGTTCGTTTACAAATAAACACAATATGATTGTATTATGAATGAATTGTGAACGCTTGAAATAACTGTTTTAAAGATAGCATAATTGGTAAAGTTCCAGGAAAATCAACCTGAGTTTATAGTTATGTATTACAATACATGTGACAAATCAGGAATATTCACGTTACTTTATGAACGTGATGTAAGTATATTATATGCGAATGAATCATTGTTATTAATAAAGGTCAACAATTTATCGTCTTAAAAGTATTGCAAACCGCTTTTACTTATTATACGCTTGTAAATTCTGTCTACGTACAAGTACAGTGTTACTTTGTAGCATATGCTTACTGAAGCTTCACTTTGCATAAGTCGCCGCTAACAAAAAGCCCAACCAAACGATTCACAAACACAACTAAAATATACTATATCAACAAGTGTTGTACAGGTAAAACCGCTTCGCATATATGACACTGCAGCAACGGTTGTCAATTATCATTCACTGATAAAATTGTCAAAGGCCGCGAGGCATGACTTGCATGACAACAACGAAACAGCATGTGTATGGGACAGCAACACTATGGCCTCTCTTACCAAATGCGACGAAGATCTGTGTAACGGATCAAAAGAGGATATATGATTTACAGGGGCATTTCGGTTCCATGGGTTATCATGTGTGCTCTGCTTATTATATTAACAAGCATTTGAATAAAGGTATCATGGTTGTATTGTTATTAATGCTCTATGTAATCGACTCATCAACATTATTAGTTTAGACCACATATAGCTAAGTTGAATTATAATTAAATTAAAATAAATTGTTTAAATAATTGACTGCGAATGCTTAAATAAGCACAAAATTTGTAATATGGAGTACGGTAAATAATGCAATCGTGGCAAGGGCAAAACTTATACATTTCTTTTATTTCAAAGGGATGCGAACAGTATATACATATGCATCGTGAATCACAATTGTCTCTCGTAACACCATCGTCTCTCGTAACTCTTTTATAGTGGTTTTGTACGTATTAAGACAGATGTTGTACTGCTTTGCGGTATTGTTATGTACACAAGTGAAACGTTAGTAAACTATTCTGTCTGTCTTCTGTCTGTGCATACCTTCCAATGTATTCGTGACTGACCATAAGACATAACACTTATATTACAGTATGCAATTCAGAAATGCGTTAATGTAACAGAATATATATGTTTTATCCGTAAACGTTTCGATATTTCAATCGATCGTTGTGGGGGCGTTGTTTTCAAGTGATTGTATTAAATCTTGCCATAACCGAATAAATCCACGGCAGGAATGCCTTTACTTTAGCATAGACGCCAGGAAATTCTGGTAAACCGCATTCATTTCCAAAGGATGTGACACCTAACACATAAATTCGCCCTTTCACATTGCATACAAGCGGACCACCGGAATCTCCTTGACAGGTATCTACACCACCCTCCAGATCACCAGCGCAAAACATGTTTGGTGTTATTTTGTATTTCTTTTGGCAATCATCATCTCCGAGTATTCCAACCTCAGCAGCATGAAGCTCATTCTGTTCTGTAAAAATGAACGACGATTCACAGCAGATCAGAAAAACATCAATTTATTCACGTTAACATGTACAATAAAACGATATATTTATACCAGTTCACATCTACGCAACATAGTTTGCGATCCTCATTGCATAATCGCTGTGAAAATGATATTGCTGAATAACCCTATAATATGTATTGACCTGCATAAGTTTTCACAAAGGATACTTAGATCAGAACAAGAAACGTCCAATACGGAATATTTTTCACGCATGCTCAGGAAAAATATATATACGAGTAATGTGATTCAAGGGTCGAAAAATGATCAGATTAAATACATCATCAAAATGCGGACAGTGTGGACTTTGTCAGACTATTATGATGTAATTGAAAATGTCCAACTTCTGAAACTCACTGGTGTTTTTGGCTGACATTGTGTCATATTTTATAAATTTTACAATTGTCATCTGAATCTCGTTGGTTTATATGACAATGAAGACTGTCAGACAATAATTCTGATGATTGCCTGTAACGTTTTGCGATGTCTGCATTTGAAACAATAAGTTAACACTTTTCTATGAGTTGGCAAGTAAGTTGACTAGTATGTTTACGCATGTGTACAATAGACCATCAAACGTTTGCACACACCCAATTATTTATGATTAATCACACACTTACCATTTTTTTCGCCGAATGATTTTGCTCCCCAGCCAGATATGTTGCACCTTTGGCCAGATTCGTATGACACACTGTCATCCGGAAGACAAGCCGGCTGCACATCTTCATTGAACAATATGCCAAACCCATCCTTAAGTTTGACCATTAACAGAGCTACATCGTAATCGTTGGTTAAATCTAAGTATAAAAACAATGATCACCACCAATGAACTTTATTCCGATTGAAGTGGAATTATAAACATTATTTAAACAGACTTTAACATTATAAAATCATGTGCTAGCTTGTAAGAAAATGATTTAATAACTCGTTTTATAATACGCCCTTTTAAAGATCCGTAATATGGGAACTGTTTGCGGGCGGCGGGCGTGCGGGTTGGCGGTGTGTATTTTCAAATACCTGAAACGTTGCTCTGCATGATGTGACTAAGTGATCCGAACGAAAGTAATACGAAATTGAGTCCAATATCAAGGTAAATGGTATAATTTAGGAAAGTAGCGTTCGAAACTTCACCACATAATAATATATTAAAGCACGAATGGATTATCAAATAACTTGGTAAAAGTAATCGGCATGATTCCTCGCGCAGGAACTTGAGAATGTTTATATACATTTGCGAAAAAGTTAAAGCATTCTTAGTCGTGCACAAT
>NC_068357.1:57809275-57881775 GCF_020536995.1 Dreissena polymorpha | reverse complement strand
TCCTCCATAATCGTAGTTTGAAATTTAAAAAAAAGTAATTAATCAAATGCAGTGGTCATTTTGTATTATTGTTAAGTTGTCAAAACCTGTTACCTTTCACCTCAATTGACCATGGCAAGTCGTTGCTACAGAACACGCCAGCATCTTCAGTGTGATCGCAATCAGAAATTCCCCAGCCGCGTTTCTTGCATTGCGAAAACGAGGTTGCTTCAGTACAGTTGAAGTCATCCATCCAGATAGGACCAGTGCCATAACCAAAATGACCAGCTGACCATGCTGTTCCATACCTTACGATCAGGAAGAGCATGCATTATGTAATATTTATATAATATATGGTCGAAATTATTTAAGCATTTCCCTTACCAATTTGAAACACATTTAATAAATATTGGTGGTAGATAATAACATTTCATAGTGCCACCAAATACAGTTTCCATTCATTATTTTTGTATTTGAATATACGATTTTACACATGCTTTTACCTTAGTGTGTATATAATAAAAGGGTCATTATTCTTCTAAAGCCTCAGTATTGTTTAAAATGAGCTTGGCTGGGCACACGGTATTGTTTTAATAAAGCAAACTAAAATGAATGCCGCATAAATTTATCAATATATTCATGCGATATCGATTGTACATGTTTTCCTTCAAACATGTTTACACTTTTTATATAAAATGTGTTACCATGGTTGCGGATCAGATTACAGCTGCAAATCTGTTCAGTTGTGTACTGATACCCTTTGTTATTAAACAATAATAATGAGAACCTGAATCCAAATATTTTGCAGACAATAGTAGCAGCATTGTCGTCCCATAAATCATCGCATAATGTTCCAATGAGGCCATTTCTCGTAATCTCCACTCGACCAGTCATGTGGGTTCTATTTCGGGTACCATTTTGCAAATGAATGAAATTGCCTATAACAAATATATCGGTTTGAGAATGATTAAAAAATCCATTCAAACTGAATGAATTTTTGTGCATGGATGTCAATTATTTGCAGGCTTAATAATGTAAATAAGAACATATGTTTGTTTGTTTTTTAACAAAAAAAATGAATAAAATGAAATTTAACCATTAAAACAAATTATTATTTAAGTGAAATCATTTTAATTATTAAATACTTACCTGCTATCCATAGCTGCTGCTTCCGTAGGTTGGTTATATCATCCGGAAAATGGCTGGAGCCGCCACCCTGTGTCCGTAGTTGAGACTAACGCGGAACATAGTGTAACGCAACCTAGCAAAAAGCGACAACCTACCTTCATTCTGCTTCCAATATATCTCAAAATATAAGTCGAAGAGCGGGGTAGGAGGTGGGACTCACCGATAGCAGGTAAGTATTAAATAATTAAAATTAATTTTACATAAAAACAATTGTTTTAATGTCATAAATACGTTACCTGCTATCCATAGCTGAATTTGCAGCTGCGGTGAGAAGGTCCGCGTATAGCTCCACAATCCCCATCACAACAGAACCAGTATCCAGGGTTATCAGCAAATGATAGCAGAACACATAACTAGGGTTATCAGTTAATCTTTGTTAGTACGGTATTGACTTTGACTTCTCGGAACAGAGTAAGCATGTCAAAGTCGTATACGACACTACCGTTTGTGAAAACACAAGAGGGGTAAACAATTACAATTTGTCTTGTTGGCACTCCAGAGAACGAAGATAAAAAAGAAGGTGGTCCGATTCCTCCAGAAAGTATGATGGAGCACGTCAGAGAGTGGGGTGTGATAATATACGCCCACAGAGCTGACAGAGCTCGTAATTCATGCGGTCTGCTCTTAAACAGGGATGAATCCCTAGATGAGAGTGAAAAGAGTAAGCCTTCTTAATCGAGGCTACCCAACAAGAAGCCGCAGACACATCGCCCCTCCCCCCTCTTCAAGGTATGAAGAGTCTCTAGCGAGAGCCTCGAATGAACTTTCTCTGCTGAGGTAGATTTTCAAGCCCTGACTGGGAAAAGAAGTCTATCTTCATCTTCATGTCCCCAAGTTCTAGAAAGACTTGGGACCTTAAAAGGTTAAGACGCCATATACGGGAGTTGATATTTAGCAAGGAATCCTGGCTGACACAACAAAGTGACGAAGCCATCGGATCAAAATGGAGATCGTCGTCTTCGACAGAAAGAGCATAAATTTCACTTCTACGTTTGGCTGAAGCCATAGTAAGAAGGAAAACGGTCTTCCAGTTTAAGGAACTGTTAGGAAGCCTGAGGAAAGGGCTCATCAGGAACTGGTAAGCGATCAAAGAACGCAAGCCAAAACCATTAAGGGGTAAAGGAACAAGAAACAGAGCGTTGAAGTTCCATGGCTAGATCATGAAATAGGTAGGTCAGCATAGACTTGTGATGACTTAAGAAAATCAAAGTTATGCGAAGCATAGTCTGTAGCTTTGATGTAGATAGGAGAAAGTTTCTTATCATCAAAAAGAAAAACCTCTATGCGTCTAGCAGAGTGATTGAGGGGATCAATATGCCCTCGAATACACCAGTCAGAGAAAAGCTTACAGAAAGCATCGTAGACTGTTCTGGTGGACTTTCTCCTTGCAGAGGCAACGAGAGTTTAAGCCCTTACAGAAAAACATTTTTCTGTGGTGTCAAATAATGGCCAGACTTGTAGTGGAAAATATCTGGAACTTATGAAATCTAGCTTTGAGATAGGAAATATGACTTGTGAGCAAGTTTACTGGACAAATCGTACAGGAGACCGAGAAGGTAGTTAAACCAGAATCTCCTGGGCCACCAAGGAGCGACCAGGAGGATCTGGCAAGAGCTCACCTTGATACTCCAAGATAGAAGAATAAAATGGGTGAGATATAGGCGTTAGAGTCCAGTTGGTCTCAAGCGGACGAAAGCGGACAAAAGCCAACGCTGCTCGATCGTAAACTGGACTCACTTACACAGGAAGTCTGAGGTTGTCTCTGGTCGCAAACAGGTACCCCAGTGGATAACGGAATATGAGAAAAATCTAGTTGGTCACTTCCTGATGAAATGTCCAATCTAACAGAAGGAACTGGTGTTTGCAAGACAAACTGTCCGACAGAGCGTTGAGACGACCTGGTATGTGTTTGAACGAGAGAGAAATGTTGAGCTTCTTGAACGAGCAAGTTCCTGGTTTCCAGATGCAGAGGGTGATCAAGTATACACACTTGTGCCTGGATGTAAACCACGACATATGTGTTGTCTGTTGATACCATCACACAGGAGTCGCGAAGATGTTTTGGAAACGAGAAACAGCTAGAAAGACTGCTAGCTTTTCGAGATTGTTGATGTGCAGGTGATACTCCTGAGGAGACCAAATACCTGAGATGATCAGGCTGAGTATTTCCAGGTATGCGCCCGTAAGGTTGCGGTGGAAGAAGCAGTACATCTGTCTAGAGAGTCTCCTAGTTTAGTCACCACTGAATGTGGGGAAATAAAGACGGAAGGATGAGAATCTGTGTAAGCGGATTGCTCTGAGATAAATTCCAACAAATTTAGAGATAGTGCTGACAATAACGTATTTTTTCGGAAAAGACGTCCCAGCAGAAAGACCGGAGACCGGACCGGTAAAAGATCGACCGGTGGCCGGAGCCTCATGGTCACGAATGGGTGGGGAAAGAAACTTACGGCAAGCCGAAATTTCCCCACTCCGACCAGACTTGAAAGTCTGTAAAATAGAACAAGTGTTGAACACTAAATTATAAGCCATCGATATGCGAAGTGCAGAAGAATGGCTGCAGCGGAGGTGTATTGGTAGAAAGGGAAAACCCTAGAGGTGACCTTAGAGACGTCCGCCCTTGCCGGAAGAAGGCTTGAAAGTCTTCTGATCCGGCTTGGGTTTTCCCTTTATTTAAGAAACCTTTCCAATTGTTCTATTAATAAAAATTAAGTTAGCAAATAATCTGTATTTAAAACTTAATCTGGAATCTGTTTCCAGACGAATTCCGATAGGAAGACGACCTGTTATAGGAAGACGGCCTCTTAGAGGCCGGATGTGGAATAGAAGAAGGTCTTTTAGTGAAAAGTGTAGTTCTTCTTAGTATTCTTGGCTGTCGGGGTTGCCGGGTGCTAAGAAGCTGGACGCTTAAGAGCACCTAGGCGCTGACCAGAGTTGTTTCTTGTTAGAAAAGCAAAGATCTGGTCTTCCCGGTCAGCCGTGATTGCTGCCTGTATCCTTTCTACAAAAAGGGAATCTGCTGTTAAAGGAGCAATTATGAGCGAGATCACTCCTGGTTCCAGCAAAAAAATTGATGCAGGGAAGAGAGGATGAGGTCCCTCCGGATCCTTAGTATCTCGGGCCTGACTCCGATAGATTCCAAGCCATCTACAAGGCTGTGGCCGCATGTGATCAAGCTGGTAGTCAGACATATGGATCGGTCCTCTCTCAGTTACCTTTTCTCAAACATGGAGTTAGTAAGGAACTGAGATAGAGGTAGAAGCAACTGGCATAGTAAGCAAACGCTTGTTATTTTCAGAATCTAAACCCGGCAGTTTGGAAATGTCCATACCGGTAGTCGGGCCGGGTACAGGGGACTTGTAGCTTTTACCGCCATATGCGGTTTTAGCTCAGTCAGGTTCTTATGGGCTTACCATGGCGATGGAGCAGGATAATTATTTGAGTTCCAGTGACTGGAAAACATACATTGTAGTCGAGCCACTTGGAAGGCGGATGTTGACACGAGATATCGATTTCTTATCCTGCCAAGCTCACTTTGCGGACCAACTGTTCCGTAACGGTGACTGCAATGCCTGTAGCTGACAGGGAAGGGGCAGGTGAAAACAATTTATAAACCTGATTAATAGAGGCCAAATAGTTATGTTCGGTCTCAACGTTGGACTCTGAGCCCGCTGCAACCGTACCATCTGCAAGACTAGTGGTCTGTATGTAGCCGGCTGAGTCAGAAGTAGGAATACAGAAGCTTCTATTATTGAAAGGCACAAGTGTCCTGGAGACATCTGAATGCATGAAGTATTGGACTCGATGGAGTAGCAGCAGGGGGTTTACGACTAGGTAACCTAGAAAATACCCGTTGATCTAAGCAGACGATGAATCCTGCTAAGATGAATCAAATGATGTTATTACCTGACCGGTGGCGTCACCGGGAAATACCGGGGTGACCGGACCGGTCAATGACCGGTGACCCGACCGGTCAATGACCGGTGACCGTACTGGTCATAATAATACCCGGTGACTGGTGTCTGTCAAAGGTCCCTGCTTCCGGAAACCGGACCGGTCCCCGTTGATTGGACTCGACCGTGACCAGTGACCGGACCGGTCATAATATGACAGGTGAGATTAGCGGTTAAAGACCGAGGTATGGCGGGAGCCATATGGTATGACATCGTCCGACGCATGGTCGAAACAACGTGGTTGATGTTACTGGGCAAAGACCGACGTATGTCAGGAGCCACGTGGTCGAAGTGGTAAAAGTATGGTGAGTGCCGTAATTATGGTCTGATGTTGACCGACACATGGCTGAAGCAACTTGGTCATCGTCCTGCCCGGTGTCCGGACCTGTCAAAGACCAGTAAACGGATCGGTCATAATATGACCGGTGACGTCACCGGGTTTTACCCTAACCTTCGCCCAAACCGGACCCGTCAATGACCGGTGACCAGGGATTGGTGCCCGTTGAACGGATCAGTCAAAACATGACCGGTGACGTCACCATGTAAAGACCAAAGTATGGCGGAAGCCATATGATCTGAGGTCGAGCGACGCATGGTCGAAGCTACATGGTCGACGTCACTGAGCATAGACCGACGTATGGCGGGAGTCATATGGTACGATGTCGACCGACGCATGGTCGAAGCCACGTGATCGACGTCCTGCCAAGTGCCCGGACCGGTCAAAGACCGGTGAACGGACCGGTCATAAAATTACCGGTGACGTCACCGGTAAATACCAGTGACCGGCGACTGGACTGGTCAATGACCGGTGCCCGGTGAATGAACCGGTCATAATATGACCGGTGACGTCACCGGGTTAAGACCGAATTATGGCGGAAGCAATATGGTCTGACGTCGACCGACACATTGCCGAAGCCACGTGGTCGACGTCACTGAGCATAGACCAACTTATGACGGGAGCCATATGGTCTTCAGTCGACCGACGAATGGCCGAAGCCACTTGGTCGACGTCATGCTCATTGCCGTGCAAAGACCGGCGGCAGCCATATGGTCTGACGTCAACTGACGCATGTCCGAAGCCACGTGGTCAACGTCTTGCACGGTGCCCGGTGGCGAAGGTCCACAGAAAGAGAATCTTCTCCACGCTTGCGGCTCTGGAAGGTCCTTTGTTGCCCGCACCGGACCGGTCAAAGACCGGGGACCGGCGAACGGACCGGTCATTAAATTACCGGTGACGTTACCGTGTAAAGACTGAAGTACGGCGGGAGCCCTATGGTCTGACGTCGACCGACGCATTGCCGAACCCACGTGGTCAACGTCTTGCACGGTGCTTTTCTTGTTTTCTACGACCTTCGTACATGTAATACAAAGGTAAAAACATATTCAACAATTAACTGGTCATAGACCAGATAGTTATACGGCACATGAAATTAGCCATTTGCACATAATGCAAAATGATAAACATTCTCTAAGTTATTTACTTCTAACAGAGAAAGTAATAGCTTAATTAACACAAAAACCGCGCTTGTGGCATAAATTAAACAAAAGTTTCACACAATAATCGAAAATAACACCGATAATAATGTGTTAGACAAATAATAAAACTTGTCTAAACAAATACACGGCATTGATTAACATTTAAAAGTTTATTATGTAAACGATAAAACCACGTGGACGCTTGAAAACACACTGCCCATCAGGCCTAATTTAAACCAAAGTTTAATACAATAATATAAAATAACACCGATAATTATTTGTTAGACAATATTAAAACTAGTCTAAACAAATACACGGCATTGATTGACATTTTCATAGTTTACTATGTAAAGGATTAAGTGGCCGCTTGATAACACACTGCCCATAAAGCATAAATTAAACAAAAGTTTAATACGATACCTTTTGAAATAAATCAGATAATAAAATGCTAGACAAATACTATTACTTGTCTTAACAAAAAATCAACCAAAACACGGGAAAGAAACGGAAATTAACCCAATTATCAGAGACATTAAAAACGGCGTGTCTGTAACTCCCCGTATCCTGAAAAAAGACTGAAGGTAGGGTGTCGCTTTTTGCTAGGTTGCATTACACTATGTTTCGCTCTAGACTAAACTACGGAAAAGGAATTTTCCGGATAATATAACCAAACTACGGAAGCAGTAGCTATAGATAAATGGTAACGTATTTATGACATTTAAATAGAAATAATACAGAGTATCGGTGCCTCTACAAAAATGTAATTATCAATACTATTAAATAGATTTTGTTTCGGAACATTTTGTAAAGCTTCGTCCGTTTTGTAACTGCCAAACACTAAATAACATCAGTTCTGCTTTTCGTTTCATAATGTATTACGTATGAATATTATGTTTAAAGACAATTAAACCGAACATTTAGTAACGGATGATAACACACTTGAACAGTTATGTGTTCCATGCTTGCGCTCATCTTCGCAGCCAGACTTACAGTCACATGAACCATTACATACTTCTTTGGCATTCAAACATTGTCCATCACCGCATGTAAATTGATCTTCGTGGCATTTAGTGCCATCAGCATCTTATAAGTAAAAATCACATCAGTTTTAAAAAATCAACAAATGAAGACGGGGAAAACCGTATGGCGTGTTAAACAAATATAGAGCCGGATTTCGTAAAACGTTAATTGGAAGAACAATTGCATATTTATGCTTGAATTGCATGAACTGCAGTACTCGTGCACTAACCTAAAGTAAAAAACATACTCCTTCTGCTAGATTCTCACCTTTGGGGGCCTTAGAGTGCAGAGTAATTCTGGATGTTTATATCCACTTAAGAGTGTTTGATTTTAAAATTGTCGAAAAACATGTTCGATATATTTATTATTTTGGGTTTCGTTTAACAAAGTAAGTCGATATTAACCGTGTGCGATTGAGCGATTTTGTAAAATGTGACAACCTCTTTTGCGAAATTTACATTTTACATACTTAAGAACCAACAACAAAGGGCAATAATTTCGTCCAATCATGCTAATATTGAACTTCAGCAATTATCATATAACGACAAACGGCTCGAAATCATTGACAAATCAAGCCTCTATTCCAGACAAAATATCTTTTTTCCCAAACATGTGTACAATTCATATTATATTTTTCGCTGCTGAGGTCGGCTGGTCTTACACAATCTGTCTAAGATTTGCTATGTTTCGATAGAAGATAAAAGCTCTTTGTTGCCTGTCGAAGATTCAATTACTTTAGTTATTATGTTGTTGTTTGGTCTAATAAGAATAGCGAGATTATGAAGATGTACGAGAGCGTATTCATTGTGAACTGCATTCGCACACGAGTGGATAGCTCTTTTCGTGCTCAGAATAGTTTTAAAAGACCTTGGTCTGACTAATGTTGGTAAGTGTTGGTGAACTCGTTGCTTATCCTAAAATTCATACTCTGTGTATGCGTACACAGCAAACAGACAACATAAGGCAGATCCTATTGCATTTTGTGAGGCAAGTTTATTTACATGTTTATGTGCCTTAACACCTCAAACGACCAAACAAACTATTTTCAAACCATTGTTGGTTTTATTTTATGTGAATGTTTCTGAACAATACATTTTTGTATTTTGCAAATATTAACTACGCTTGAGTTATTATTTCAACGTTCATACTTATAAAAAATATATTGCGACCAAGTTTCAAAAGACCGTGTGTAAAAAACTGACTTTAATTCGTGACTAAAATATTTCACCTTATGCGCGCTAAAAATTTAAACAACCTTTAATCATATTTATATATGCAAATCCTTATATTACTGATAAAAAAACTCTATGAACTTGTTTGAGAATAGATAGTTCACATATAGGATATGTGTCCAACTGCGTATTTAATTTATGTTGACTGTTTGGTTCAAGGCGACAGAAGCAGCTTAACATTACATGTATGAACCTAGTCGAATAACTCCAATTTACTTTAGCAATAAAAAGCGATGCAAGTCTTACTTGACCGTGTAGAAAATTTCTAAAACGTAACAGGAATTACATCACAACATGATAGGAAGTGCAATGTAAGAAGCTTTCGAGTACAGAAATAACTGAAAACTGGTTAATTGAGAAAATATAAAAAAACGCGAAATAGTGTCTATTTATATTTTCGTGTATATACATCAAACTCTATGTGCATGTAAGTGCATACAGTTTAAAGGAACAGTAACGTTCTGGTAAGTGAACTGTGCTCATTTTTGACTAAGCCTATGAACAACTTAGATATATATGTCCTTTCTTGAGATTTTGAAATAATTACGTGTACAACATTACACGATAATGCATGACTCATACGAGAAAAAGTACAGTACGTGTTAAACACTGCACAAGCTTTGGTGACGACCAGATGTATTTTGTTCATTAAAAACATTTCACTTTATGACTTATGAATATATTTAAGATATATCAAACTGTCATCAAATTACAATAAAATAAAATTATTAAACATAACCTTAATTAATAGCAATATTATTTGTATTACCGCTCCCACAGACGACGGCAGCTGATTCATACGGCTTACAATCGTGAAGTTTCCATGCTCGGTGCGCACACTGCTCGATAGACATTTCAGTTCCAGTACAGTTAACCTCATCCAACACATACTTTTCTTTCGCAGAACCAAACGTTGAACCCTTAACTGCATGTGCTGCAATCCTTGAATATTTAAAAACAGTAAAAGTATTGAATTATCTACACGAACTTATTGATCTTATTGCATAACTAGTGTATTGTTATTTTGTATTCAAAAATTAAACACATATCAAAAAGTCGAACCATATTGGACAAAGAGTGATATTTAAATCTTTTTCATCAACATGAATAAAGGAAGAAGTACGTATTATCAATTATTAATATTAAAAAAGAACTTTTGCCCTTCGATACCATGGCAGGTTAAGCATGCGGCACACAACAGCTGCATCTTTATCATCCCAACCGTCGTCACAAATGGTTCCCCATTCATCTTGGTAACTCACTTCAACGCGCCCAGAGTGTGCGTCACCACCAACCAGTCTAACGTGTACTTTATCTGTATGTCCTGAAATCACATGAATGAAAATGGGCATTTGCTGCAAATTTATTTAACACAAAAGGGAACTGAAATGTAGGTGCATAGTTTATGCAAATAATGTGTTGAGTCACGTGGTAACAATATGTATTCTTAAATTGTCTTGTGTGTAACATTATGGTCAGAACACAATATTAAATGACATGTTAAGCTAACACGCAAATTACCTTTAAATTCGAAAACATCATATGCTTTGGAATGTTCACGAACTGCATGTCTCGTGTATGTTAAATTTTCGAGAAGGCATTTTCTTTCTCGTTGATTGTACGCAAAAGCTAAACACTCGTAGAACTGTTTCTCTGTACATTTTTGGCACACTGAAATGATTCGTAGATTCATATACGCACGAGTTCTATTTCATTTTGAGTTATGATTGTGAATATTTTGTCTGCGTTAGTCTGTGTTACGGAATCCGCAGTATGATATCGTTGAGTTTTTTTCTTCAGAAATGGTTTCTCAAGACAAATTAAAATGAACACATGCGGTCAACATTATCAAAAGTAATCGATTCGCACTTTAAAATTAATATATTAACATTGAGTACATTTAAAATAGTTTCGTGATTAAATGATCTATATCATATACATATTATAAGGATATGATACAGAATTAAGATTAAATATAATCTAACTGGTTTGAAACATATAAAGTAAGATTTCATATTTCTTTAATACGTTTGTATGGTTTATTGTATCATTTCTTTCACAAAAACTGAAGTTATGCTAACCAGAGATGTTAATGAAATTATTTCAATGTTTAAGATGAGACGTATCCAAAACTGACAAAAGATGTATCCCATGTGATAAGAAGACGACATGTCGCGAGTGTATTTCGTTCATATTTCAGTTTTAATTAATGGAAACCAATTACAACACGCATTACATACGAACATTCAGCTTTACAATTATAGTCAGTTTTAGAGTTCAAATAACCGTATAATGTTAATTTCGTTTATCACACATCATTTAACAAAACGAAATTCCACTTTATTTTTCTAAACGATACTCAGCAAAATTTGGCGTGCACTGAAAGAAAGACAACGGAACACGTTACGATTATTTCTTATAGCTCAACGTAAATTTAATCTGATATAAGGTTAAAAACAATGGTAAAATAAATCCCGCAGAAGTCCTCTAATAGCTTTCAAAGGTATAACTCTGAATAGCATAGGTCACTTAACCACATAATCGTGTTGACGGTATATTTTATAGTTTGTGATGTTGTTTTATTTGCGTAAACTTTATTTGTCAATATGCTTTGTTCATTTACAAACAAAAATTGCTGGAAAACAAAGAAATAACAGTACACGGGTATATAATATAGTTAATAAAATCAGAAAATGTATCAATTATTGGTCGTGAAACTAAACACAAACACACAATATGTATAATTAAATCCGATTTAATTTTCTAACATAATTATTTATGTATTAAACAACTCAAACAATAGCATTGCTTTACTAACTTGTTCATTTGATATACCAACGAATTCCTCTGCGATGTTGTTCGTGTGAATGGTTCGGTTAGCTATCCTATTAAACTTGTTGTAAGCTGCAAAAATTAACACGTGACAGTAAATAAAAAAAATTAATTAATAGATTAATTACAAAAAAAATTGTTCAAATGTCAAACGAGGGCTCGTTATCGTTAAGGGAAAGGTAAGTGAACCACCGAAAGTGGTAAAACACTAAAACACTTATACTGGCATGGCAATTGACGCAAATTTTGTATGGTTTAATCGAGATAATATAATATATTTTCGAGAATACATTAACGCATCTGCCATCCTCACATGTCAGTTTATAAACAGCACACTTGTAAGTATTTTTTTTGTAGTGTTTTTTTCACTTATGACGAAATGAAATGTATTATACTATAAATGATCGACTAACCACATCCGCTTTCATCTTCATTTCCGGGACAGTCTTGAACGTGGTCACAAATACTATCGGAGGAATAACATCTGGAAACGATGAACATTTATAAGCAATTAACTGCTAGACAAGATTCACCAGAACAACAACAGAACCAGACCAATTTAAAAACAATTCAGAGTCTTCCAATAAGTTTGAATATTGGATATGTCCTCAACTGTTTGTTCTCGATTAGTCATTGCTTTATCATGGTCAATAAATCAAAGTTAGTTTCAAAAGAAAAGCACTATTAGAACAGTATACAATATCGTAGTAGAATACAATTTATTTCAGCGCAAACATATACTCATATATACAATTATGCAGATAAAGAAAGGAAGAAGAGAAGTAAAAAGTTAGAAAAAATGAATTTGCATAACAAATACATGGTTCATTATGTCATTTTTCTTGTAAGTATAGCCAAACAGATTTATTTATTTTAAAAATGCAAAATCCCAAATGAGGAAAATATCTCCAATACTCTTTTAAGGACTTTCTCAGAAAATGTGTTCATCAGTTTCTTCTTTATATTGCCATACAGTACAAAAGGGCGACATCCTTGATTGGCCGTCAACAGGTATGTAATTTGATCCAATTATTATGTGAATTATTCTGTATTGAAACCACTTTAGTTAAACATGTTTGCTTATAGGTAGTGAGATTATATAAATATATTTCAATTAGTTTTCATTTATTTCGTAATAAATATTATTTGACTACTTTTATTTCATAGAATAATATTGTTTGGGATATAAATTATATCATGGGGGATATAAATTATATCATGATTCTTTTAAAAAATGCTTAATGTTTATTATTGACCTGAAAGCAGCTGGTACGAAATGATATTTCACGCTTGCATATTGTTTGTATCTTTCAAGAATGTTTAATTGATTACATATTGCCAAATATGCATTTGAATTACATGTCTATTTAAGAACATTTATTCTGAAAAAATACCTTTCATTTATTTCATTGAATTTTAATTATAATTGTTATTATCATACAAATCACTTAAGGAATACCCTTTTAAAACAAGCTCTTAAAATATAATAAACTTTTGATCTATAGTACAAATATGACCTCATCACCACCTATGTATTCGTTTACGATTGTTAATTATATATCACTAGCTTGGTTTTTTACCTTGAAATCGAATCAATCCAAGACCGTACAGATGTAACTCTTGCAAACACACTTGGATGTTCTGTGCTACCACACCCTACTGTAAAGGATGGTGCACCCATTACGTAGTAACGACCCGCAATGTTGCAAACTAATGGCCCACCGGAATCCCCATGGCATGGATGGACACCTCGCTTGTAATCAGCAGCGCATACCATGTTCGATGTTATGTTTACAATGTCACTGTATTTATTTTTGCAATCGGCATCATCAATCAGGCTTATTTCCGCACCTAAGAGCACGTTTGATGTACCTGTTAAATAGATTATTTCAGTGAGGATAAAAGTTCTTTAACTAAGTGTCACGTTTCCAAATAAGCCTTTATCTAATTTCACACACCTTCGCATATGAGAGTAAAAGTATTTCGAAACTTTACGCAATTGTTTTGTTTTCTGTAATATACAAACGTAGAAATAACATTATATACAAACATACTTCCATCAAAGGCTATTTTTCCCCAACCAGAGATGTGACACCTGAGTCCAAGATCGTATCTCGTACTTTCATCCGGCAGACAGGCTGATTGTATGTCCTCGTTAAAATTGAGGATTTGTTCCTTTTCCAGCACCAATAGTGCGAAGTCAAAATCATGCGTGGCTGCTATATATATATATAAATATATATATATATATATATATATATATATCTGGCACGAGTTGTCATATCATGCCATATTTTATTAAACGAGTTCAGGAATTTTCTTGACAATGAGTGTCAGATCTTTTTAATCACATCCTTTTAAATGAACAAATTAATAAATATTTTTACGCAAGCATAATGATATATCCCGAATGTTGTTTACATTTCGTGACGTCATTTGACGTTGCAACATCAATTCAGAAAAATAACAAAATGCGATTGGTCAATAAACGAAAACGAAGCCAATTAAAACGCTTAAAAAGTATATCACATATGTGTAAGATAAAAATATATGTAATGGTTATATTACATGGGAAACAGGGTATGGCATGTTATAAAAGTGAATACAGAATACAGAATTTTCATTGATTGTAATAAGAGATGGTAACATTCAAGGAGAGATGTGCACCGATCTTTTTATTCTTACCACTAAAATATAGCCTACTCATCTAAAGCATTTAATGTATAAAGGGATTTGTTTGAAAATCTACAGATTAGCAATTAAAAAATGGCAAAGATGGACATAGATCGCTCACCCCTTTAATGTTTTTGCGAGTAAAACTGTGTTTAAGTTGCTTATACAGTCTAAATTGACCATGTGAACCAAGCGGTCGTAGATGACCATTATCCGATATAACTAACCAAAAAGTACACCTCTGGGTCTGGCCCTTTCAGTGGAAACAATCTTCATTTGAAATATTGTTTCAATAAGAGCGGTAACTCTCAGAGTAAATATTTGCCAGAAAATACTATAGTTATGAAAATGCAAAATAAGAAAAAAACACGTAAAATAAAACTGCAGCTGCGCCAGTTGGTGAAAACTCTTATTATACCATACTCTTTATTTGTACCATAAATTAAATTGGAATACAGTAAGACAAACCCAAACAAACAGAGACACATCAAGTGAAACCACAGCTGCTCTAGCAAGAAAAAAAGCCTTTAATATAATGCAGTCGTTTACTCATCTGCCAAAACGTAAGCCATACAACAAATGCTCTAGATATGACACGAACGTGCATAACAAACACACAAACATGAAAAAAAACGTGGTCACCGCATGGAACGGTCGATAAAAAATTAAAAGCATTACTATGCAAGTTCAAAAAGCATGTAAAGAGAACGCATTTTGATTCAATGTTAGTTAAAACAAAACATCTGTGTTTGAGAAGGCGACGAAAAAAACTACGTCGATTCAACACTCATATTCTGATTATGTAAACACACTTCTGCTTAACGGGATTCTGCGAGATAAGCTATTGGAGGCAAACCTCAGGAGCGGTGAGGTTGGGAGCTATTCAAACAAATATCTACTGAAAAAAGGTTATGTTTGTTTGTTATCGAGAAATCTAAGCTCGCGTATATTTATTTCAGTTTGTCAATAGTTAGTTTATGGGATATTGTGTAAGAGATTAGCTTTTTTGTTTATGAGATACATAGATAACTTTCTTTAAATATTTTATTGCCCAAAGCATATACTGAAACATTGTATATTTCATATACGACACAACAGTTTATAAGTGTTCACATCGCGTAAGATACATGCATGGTTACCTTAATAGTTGCATAACAACCAACATATAGGCCTACTTTTACAGTAAATACTCTTCGAACTCAATTAGCCAACATATCAATACAAGGATTTCAGTAAAATATTTTATTAACTTTAATTACACAATACGATTTAATTTTCTAAACTTCAATAGCCCCGTCGCCATCCACTTATACCAAAAAATGAAGCTGGGAATACATGCGGGAAAATGTCAGAGCATTGGATATTGGAAAAGGTCAAAATTTGGATATAACACCCCAGTCTAACAATTGACATTCTTAAAAAACATATTGAACACAAAAAGGTTTCAATACTTACAATTATAGCTGGGATGCAATACAATCTGATTTGGTCGAAGTTCAAACACCTGTTTATTGTTTTCCGCTATATTCAAGTCGTGAACTCCGGCGCTTACCTTAACGGCTAAAAGAGCGCCTTTCGTAGGCGTTTGTCTGTAATCAAAGAAGGGTATGCCATTAATCAAAAGTATTAGTACGTGGACATGATTTATTGAAAACTTGAAAAATGATCTTATGTCCTATTGCCGGTAAGTCATATGCATACTCTTTTAAACGTCAAACTCATATACATTACAAATATACTGATTACTAAATAAATAAAATAAAGTAACATTATTTTATTCCTAAGCAGTTGTGATTACCATCAATTAAATTAAAACAAAATAATAAATAAGATGTTATACTTTAAAAACTAAAATAGAAAAATAAGATTTTCAATTTATTCCCGCTTTTATAAGGACCATTCCAACTGACCGCCGACATTAAAGATTGAAAGGTATGTACTCCCAAACGTGCTTAATTTACATGTCATATTTCGTTGTTTTTGCACAGGAAATTACTGGCGCTAAGAGGTTATCATCTTTTTATAGTGTGAGGAATGCGTTCAAAATATAATTTCACATAAGGTGAACAGACTCTATGACGATATTGAAATAGACAAAAAGAAGTGCAAAGTTTTCCAAATATTAATTTGGCCAAAATAACGTAAAACGTATTTTAGCATATGAAAACATATGAAAGGTATATAAATATTTGATTTTCTAATTAGGTATCTATAAACGATCGAAACGGCGTCTCACGGAGTTTTATTTTAAAGTTACAGAAAAAAGTGGTGCAAAGAGATCCGTGGTAAAAAACAAAATCGAGTTGCATAAGTATAGCTATAGTAATGCGTAAAAATGATACTATAAGCGGTCATCGTTTCGCAACGGGCTTTTGGCCATATTACTTTATTTCATTATATATTACGCTACGAATATTTAGTTTGAGAAGATTACATAAAGTATGCATTATCATAATCATTATCTTGAAAATAACCATACTCAAAGCAATGTGCAGCGCTTAGAATCCAACGCTTGCCGATGATGGTACCTCCACAGAACGTTTCTTTCTTCTCGCTTCGTATTTGCACATATATTTGCCACGGGTATTGCCCTATATTTTGAGGTTTGCCTCCAACTATTCTTGTTTGTTGATGAGGCAGTGTAGCAGTGAGTATGTTCTGTTCATTAAAACGTGGACGCAGACCTAAATATACCCATTCATTGTTAGTCAATATACTATTATTATTATTGTTACTATTCTTGCTACTATTATCTCAATATACATGTACATCTCACCTCCTACAAAAATGACCTAATCCGATTGGCTGAAAGCTGTAACGTGCCCATGGAGTATTTTCCATACACCCCGAGTAATTTCCATACTACCCGAGTAATCGAGTAGTCGGTTGCGATATAATCGTTACACCGTTTGTAGCTGACCGTACACCGTTAGTAGCTGACGGTGTATGGGATATACAGCCTCAGTGATTTAATACCATACTCGAGCTTCGCCCTCGTATTGTATGAAATTACTGTGAATGTATATTCCATACAACGTCAGCTACTAACGGTGTAACTAATAATATGCCTACCAGCAGTTTTAGTTTATACATATTTATTAAGCTTAAACTTGACTATTTTAGCTCGATTGCATCTAAAGTCGACGGCTTATTTAATCGCTCTCGAGATGATTTCCTTTTACTAGAACCAGTGTCTTTGAGGGGAGAAATAAAGAACGCTAGGCGGACACCATATCATCTACGCAATGGCAAAATGTGAACAGTTTTGTTTTATTTTGTTCATGCTTGGTCACTTCTCACCACACATAACAACACATGAAACTCCTGCATCCTCGTGGTGCCCACAGTTATGAATACCAACACCGGAATGAGGGCATGAAATGATAGATGTTTCGCTACCGACACATTGAACGTCATCGAAAAGGATACTCGTACTGCCTGGACCGAAGGGAGCTTCAATTAGCGCTTTTCCACCACTGCAAAAAAGATTCTTGTGATGTGGTTCACATTTATAAGTGAGGGAGTATATCTGTTTTTAATAGGTCCATCACTGGGTAGATCGATGAACTGATGTTCTAAAATGTATATTAATAATATGCTACTTGAACGTGCATTGAGATGTATATTATATTTACCCGTATCCAAGCATTCTGCAAATGACTGATGCATCGTTGTCGTCCCACGAATCATCGCATATTGTCCCGCGACGGTTCCCGATAATTATTTCAACACGTCCAGATTGGGTATTTGGTCCATCAACCAACTCCACCCTCAAGGTTTGGTCTTCTGTATACACATGTCAACATTATGACGTATATTAAAACATGTATTGAGGATACAGGTGCGTCTTCTATCAAACCAGAATTCACTGACAAACCACCAATATGTCATGTATAACTTATATTACCTGTTTTGTTTGCCATGAATGTACTGATATGGTGTCTCTAAGATACATACCCAGCGTGTCTTTTTGGTTTCTGTCGCCATAAAAGCCAATTTTTGTTGATACTCACTAGCATGACTAAATATACATAGCTCAAATGAATGTTCAAGTCTCAAATATTGCTACAAACCACTTTAAGCCTATACCCTAATCATTCACCTTTCATAGTAGTCACAAGTATAGTGAGGATGCTAAAACGGTTTACGACGACACTTTTTGAGAATTTTTGCCCAAACACATGTTATCATAGTCGTTCCTGCAATTATAGTACAGTTAAATCCTGTAATTTTTCGCGTCCGATAATCTTGCTCACTCTGCAGTTTGCGAATTTCGCAGACGATGAATGGTTTTCTCTAGTGATGGAAGATGGAATTTCACATTTTTAAGAATTAACGTATTTAAAAGACACGTTTTCCATGCAAAATAAAATTCAATCATTACATTTTAACACCCGTTGCGTCATCCCTATATATGGTACATGTATCGTAAACACTGACCTACTTACGATAAATTCGAAATGAATCACAAATTCCCTGCAGTCTTTAGTGTTTTCATACTTTAAATTAAGAATTAATAAATCCAACTTGTATTTCAGCATTCCATTGCACAATATCCGATCAGTTATGGTATTTTTGGCCATTGAAAATATAAGACATCAGACGTCATTGTCATCATTTCCCGCCATTCTGTCAAATCACATTTGATATGATCTCCGCATGCGCAATGGCCTAGATTTGATATTTTCTGTAAACCATGGAAGCATGATCGGGGTAAAATTAAACCTGTTATGCATAAACATTTTTTCCACGCTAGAAATCAATCATTTTATATGTTTATGTCCCCCACCCACCATAGTGGGGAACATATTGTTTTTGCCCTGTCTGTCTGTTGGTCTGTCGGTCTGTTTGCTCCAACGTAAACATTTGCAATAACTTTTTCAATATTCAAGATAGCAACTTAATATTTGGTATGCATGTGTATCTCATGGAGCTGCACATTTTGAATGGTGAAATGTCAAGGTCATCCTTCAAGGTCAGAGGTCAAATATATGTGGCAAAAATCGCTCATTTTATAAATACTTTTGAAATAAAAAAGATAGCAACTTGATATTTGGCATGCATGTGCATCTCATGGAGCCGCACATTATGAGTGTTAAAAGGTCAAGGTCATCCTTCAAGGTCAAAGGTCAAAACAAAATCAAAGCGGCGCAGAAGGGAACATAGTGTTTCTGACAAACACATGCCGCACATTTTGATAGGTGAAAGCTCAAGGTCAAGGTCACCCTTTAAGGTCAAAGGTCAAAAAATAAAAAAATTCAAATCGGCGCAGAAGGGGACATAGTGTTTCTGACAAACACATTTCTTGTTATTGTTTCTTTTGCTATAGTCAACAGAATGCCACCACCATCATCAAATAAACCGAAGTACAGCTATTAAGCCTCATTGTATTTGAATGGTTTAATTTCTGGAATGTTTTTGTCCGTAATTGGACTCTATATGTCAACAATTTTGCCTAAATGAGGTCATTACACCAAGTGCGCAAGATAACCGGAGACTGTGATAGTTTGAAAATGAGGTGAGTCGTGTTTGTTTTGAAAACAAATCGGACATTTCTTCACTGAATTAATCAGATCTTTTTTTTGTTAACAAGCACATGAACTTCTTATTTTCATAATAAATTTAGATATTATGTTGTCAACTAATAAAAAAAAACATGTTTATAAATCAATTGACCCTTAACTGCGCAATATTACCGGACAGCATCGTACATGAAATCAAAACTCAATTCATTACACGGTATATTGCATTGTTTTCTAACCCCCTAACCTGTAACTGCTTTAGGAACTGTTGGCACATCGTTCATACACATGACGCCTACGTCGTTGGTATGGTCGCAGTTTGACACTCCAAGACCACCATGCTGACAGCTCGACAACGCTGTTTCATCTCCTGTACAGTCGACGTCATACAACCAGATTGGTCCGGTGCCATGGCCATAGTGGCCCCGAGGCATGGAATGCCCAAATCTGACCAAAACAACAATACGAACGGGCATCGTTGAAATTGATATATTCAAAGAAGTAAAGATGAGCTGAAGACATTAAACAAAGACATTAAGACGACATTAAGCTGCAATCGTAATCACTTATGTCGAGTTACAAAACATTGATGATGACGCCTTAGTATGAAATCGAAAGCAATCTTTGTGTCGCATGAACGAATCTGAACTAAAACTAAATATTGATTTACATCGTACATCAAATCAGTTATGTCGTCAGGTTTCAGAAAGAAAGTACGATTTCTTGATTACGTACAAGTGCAGCTGTGCTCATCGTCGCAAAGTCCGCAATTGCAGTAATTATCACAAACGGAACTGGCAACAACGCATTGTCAATCACTACATGTGAACTCTTCTAAGCGGCAAGCTACAAACAAAACGTTTTTCGTATTGTGTAAATCGACTTACTTTACAAAACCAATCTTAAATATCAAATAGGGCTTGCCCTCACAAATTATATTTTAGAAAAATTGTTTATCATTTCAACGTAGTTTAAGTTTCTTTGATTAGATTTATATGTGCGCGTTTTTAGATAACGAACATAGTTATAGACTTCCAGATTTAAAACGTATATGACAGGGGTAGATGATTTGCAACATAACCCTTGGTAATAGCAGTACGAGTCTCCGGTCTGCAGTTCGAACGTGAACAGTAGCGCCAGCGGCGTGGTTTGTCCATTACGTAACACCACGGTCGAACGGCACTGACAGGATTACGACAATAAGGACCATCTTCAAGTCCCTTGAAAACATTACTAAGTGTGTAATCGTCTTGCCTTTCGAACAATTATTATAATAATCTTCATCAGTAGCATTTATAAATTAAACTATGCAGCCATTACAACATTTAATTCATAATCAGATATAATTATTCAAAGTTAATGCGAATTTAAATCACTGCATTTATTCTTTTTTATAATATGAAGTGTTTGTTGTTTTTTGTTTTTTTAAACGTGTTCATATATAATCAAAAAAAGAAAAAGATTTTTAACATCAAAATTCCAATATTATCTTATATTAATTTATCATATTTCAATTTAATATTATTTCTGTATTACCTTGTTCGGGTATGAACTAATAAAGCCGTCAATATCTGCCCAGTCTATGCACGGCTGTCCGCTCTCAGCGTATGCCATTAACCCGCGGTATTTTGTTCCATCGCCGTCATAACAATCTATGAATAATTTATACATTTATTCATTTACACCAAACACATGTTATTGTACAAAATATTATGATCAAATTTGTGTTGCAATAGTTAACACTTTATTCAATGAATAAAGTTATGTTGCAATAGTTTACACTTGACTGTGATCGGATGTTTGCAAACAGCTTGAACACAATAGCTACATTATGACTAAAAAACTGTATTAAATGCAACACTAATAAGAATAGTGTTCACTGTTATTATTTGACAATTTACTGTACATTTAACAGTTGAAATTGCAAATTTTAATTAAACAAAACTCAAATGATTATATATTTATGAGCGTAAATACATACATCTACTTATAATCGTGTGTGAATATCATGATATCGGATAAAACTTAATTTTTATTTCATTTAGCGTTATTTAAGCATAAACTGATACAAAGTTAAATATGAATGAAATTTGTTATCTACCGTACATTATATACGTGTCTTTTTGCCAACCAAATCGTTTGTCAAAACAAAAACATGTGTGACATAAACTATTATTTTCAAAAATTAATTGTTGTTGCAACAAGAACATACATGCATAAACAATGAATAACACAACTGTAAATGTTATAAAATAATTATAATTACCTTCACCCTTTATTCCGCCCGATGATTGGTGGAATCTATCGTTGCTAGTGGCGTTGTGTAGAAAATACAAAGTATACTGGATTTTCAACAAAATCGTGCATGACAAACACATATCATGTATTGGTACCTTTATTAATTGCACGTGACCAGCTATATTTTTAGACTTAACAGTGCAAAAACATGAAAAACACTACGTTGAGGAATAAAATACAGACACTATAAACACGAGACTTTGACCATGAAGCATCGACATAAAGACTTTCATATGCAAAATATTTCAATTTGACTTGCAAGTTATTACTGCGAATAGGTTGTGTGAGGTCAGTTTAAACAAAGACGTTATAGGAATGATAAAACCAATGACTTGTTCATATATTTTGCATTTTTTGACAATGGAAGTTATTGAATAATGCAATTAGGAACAGATATAATGAATTGTAATAACCGCAACCTCTAGAAGCAAAATCTATCACACTACCACTAGTTTACCGAGGCCTGGACGATAGTAGGTGAGAATACAAGCTACATGTACGTCGGTAATACACTTTTAGGCGTAATCAACGATATAAGCGACGGGATGGTCACAGGTTCGATCCTCACCATAGGAGTGTTATTAACATCTCTCTCAAAAGCACCAAGCACTGGCTCTAGGCCCAGGAAACGGAATCGATGGCGTTTAAATAAGCATAGGCTCTTGATGCAATCGAGACTGACGATATTAGCGTTACAATCGTTTCGTTACTTTTCCGATGTCAATTTCTGATTTTCAATAAACCAGCATACATATTTATTTATACTTTTCTCATTAGGAAGTGTTATGAATCTTGTATAAATAGAATGCCTTATTTTTTTTAATCAATAACAATTATTCGAAGATCTTTGTTCAAACTGTGACATATCACTTTCAAATGAATTCGTGGTAAATGTCATACTAACCTGGTTCTGTATCCGTTGCCTCGTGCATATTGTTCATAGCTGTTGCCTTTCCACGATAATTGAAATGCCTTAAAGTGAGAATTTTTTGTCATTTCTTTTAATTTAAAACATAGTCCATAATGAACAATTATTTCTATATCCATAATTTCATTATATATTGTTGTTTCTATATCTAGAATTACATAACATATTTTTATACCTAGAATTTTGTTGCATATTGTTTCTATATCTACAATTTTATGGCAAATTGAGAAAGAAGAAACATAATCAGATACCTATATTATCAAAGAACCATGACCGAATTAGAAATAAAACTTAAAACTTAATAAGAATTTTGGAAATCTTAAATCGAAAGCATATATCGTATTGTATTTGCTTAATTTTTAGTATAAACTGTAATGTACAAAAACTAATTTACCTTAATTCTAAATGAAAACGTCAAACACACCAACAAAAGGATCGATCTTCTTAACGCCTTCATGTTCACTATGCAACAAGAAATGTAGAATACTTTCTTTATGCGCATTAAGCAGCATCCTGCACCACTTGTTATGTGTTTTTAAGGATCCGTATTCTGCATCTGTGCAACATCCTGTTCAACTTAAAAGCTAGGTCTTTATACTTGTTTTCATTTGAAACGCGCTTATCTTGAGACTAACTACGAGCCTGTTAAGTAAAAGCCTACATGCACATGCATACACATTACGTCCTACTTTGGACGCTTATGTTTCTATTCGTTTTGTAGTATTTTGAGAGTGTGCTTTCCGGGCTCATATTTAATCGTAAATCGACAAGAGGCGTGCATTTCAATGTACGTTCCTATTCGCATTATTCAGCATATTTTATCATTAACAAGGATATTTAAACTGAAATGAAAACCAGGCTAGAAAATCATATGTTTAATTATTTAATTACAGTTTGCACAAGAAACAACAGTACTCGCATTTGTGAACTGTGATGTTTTGAAGAGGAGCCTACAACAACAAAAGAAAATACAAAACAAAATATTAGTAAATCATAACCACCTATTTATATACCGTGTAATGGCACCCTGGCGCCAATAAAAGTTGACCACAGTTAAAATTATGATGTAAAAAATTGCAACCTTTCAGATGTGTGAAGCGAGCTATTGTTGCTAGCTCGGTCCATGTTGACTAGTTATGCTATGCAAACTTACTTACACTAGTGAATTATAGTTATATCTAAATTGATAACAAACAAAAGTAGCTCCTTAGAATGGGGAAATTCATGCAAAGGTTCGCTTCAATTGTAATAAGAACCTATAGGAAATATAACGAATACTAGTTTTACAAATGAATATTATTCTAACTTGAGCAGTACCAGTTATTAATTCCCGTCCTTTTTACGAAACACGGAGTCTACACAAGTTATCAGCCTCAATTGGTTTGTTTACTATACCAATATATCAACAATAACGTGTGATGAGCGTTTTGCAGATATATAATTAAACAAGAGATGTGTCTGTCAGAAAAACAATGCCCCCCTTCTTCGCCGCTTTGATTTATAAAACAAAATTATCATTTTGCAGGTACAGATAATTGTGTTTTTGACCTTTAACCTTGAAGGATGACCTTGACCTTTTACCACTCAAAATGTGCAGCTCCATGAGATACACAGATGAATAAGCTGTATAATATGACTCCGTGCATTGATTGGATAAAATGTGTCCATAAATTGCTACTATATTGGCCACCTTCGTTGGTGATTGAAAGTATCAAAAGTTGTTGTACGATTATAAATTTCTGTTAAGATGATTAAATAAACAAATATGAGTACTCGAATATAAAATGATACGAATTATTTTAGGACATGTATAGCAATTACGGTATACTGGATTCTAGAGTGTATACCAAACGTAAAAATACTTATTTAAATGAAATACATGCAATTGTCACTTTTCAAACCTATCCTCCAACATCAATAGCTGCGCTGGTAGCTACTACGGAATACCATTTGAGCCATCGTGGTTACACATTAAAATCCAGAGGACGACAATGCGATATTGTGATAGTACAATGGCGACAATGCGATACAATATGAAATATCAACCATCATTATTTAAACTAATCTATTATTGGTGTATAAAACGGGTCAGCATATGTAATACTGCAGGATTAGTGCTGTTTTATCCCTTCAAATCTAGTGTAATCCGGGATATATCTTCTTACAACAGGTATTTTAATTATATTCTCCAATGGTTAGTATTATTATAACCGTTTTTTTAGTTTACATTCCCTTAAACATGAAAATGTTTGCAATTCAATTGGTAGTTACTGTTTTACCGCATATAGTAAAGAAATCTACGTTTCAACCAAAAGACAGCTACAAGCCGAAGTACATTATAATAGCCCCTTTGAAATTGACTTGTTCACTTATGTTTACCATAGCTATAATTACGGAATCTGTGAAATTTTTTATAAAACAAATAATCTTTTCAATCAAAAAGTCCCTTAATTGTCCCTTTGAAACAAAACAAATATGTGAATTTGTAAATTTCGTATGTTTGTTATATTTGTTACCAGCTTGTAGTTAAATTTTTTTTCTTAATTTCCCATGGATTTTGGACATACTATTCGCATTAAAAAACTGAATCGACATACGAAATTCATTCTCATCAATATACTTAAAAGCATATTTTGACAGAAAATGGTTGTCCAATTCAATGGTAATGTTAAATTACATAGTGATTAAAAAAAAAAGGTTTAAAACCCAAAACTGACATTCTGAACCTCAACACATCACAGTTAACAACTGAATCATTTAATGAAAACATTCTGCGAACGATTATGTAAGAATCAAAATTATATTTGTAAATCTTTATTTCGTGTCGATTAAACCACTCTTGGTCGTCCTGGTGCGTGGCTATAAGACCATTTCTTCTAACGTTCCCGTGAATAAATTCATACGCATCTGAACTCCTAATCGTTGTTAATTTACAACTAAAAAACACTCAATACAACGTGATGTATTTAATTATGCAATTTGAATGCCATAATATGGTTTATGGACACACCCAATGATGCATAAGCATATTATTTATACAACACAATAAATACAATTCACGTTCAGTCAACTATTCATGTTTGGTTAGGCGTGTTACGAATAAAGCATACATAAAAATCAATGGAAACGAGATTTGACTATGTGAAATACATCCATTGATCTGTGGTCCGTTACACAAATCTTCGTCACATTTGGTAAGACAGGCCATATTGTTGCCGTCCCAAACACATGCCGTTTCGTTGTTGTGTTGCAAGGCATACAGTCTTGCGTATGCACCGCGGTCATTGACAATGTTGGCAGTGTATGAGAATTGTTTACCGTTGCTGCAGTCTCGAATGTGCGAAACGGTGTTACCTGCAAAACAATGGTGGCGTCGTATATTTCAGTTGTGTTTGAAATTCCTAGGGTTATGTATCTTCAACGCATGCAAAGTCGAGCTTCATTAGCATTATGCAGCATTGCAACACTTAACTCACAAGCAAACAGGATGAAGATGCGTATAATATGCGAAAATGGTTTGCAATATTAATATAGCAGTTAAACATATCTGTTTTCACTTTGAAGAATGCCAGTGAATCATTCGTATATAATATCATTAAATCATGTTCTTACAATAAGTAGGGTGTAATATGGTACAGGTATGTTAAGCCATATATTGAACAAGATTAATCATTTAATACGTTGTTTTCCTTGATACTTCACCACTTAATTTTACTTTCGTTTATTTACTTTTAAATTTCAATCGGATCAACTGCATACTGAATAACATCTTTTACATTTTTTATTTCACGCAAAGATAAAGGCATACCCAATGTTGAAAATGTTTCGATCATGCAGACTTGATCATAAGGTGCTGTACAATTCTTGATAACATGAGGGTCTCCTTTCCCTTGAACGGCCATCTTGTATGTTTTATAATGCTCACAAGTGTTGTTTGTCCCTGTTGCTCCACAAAAATAGCATGTCAATCCATTGGTGCCATTGACTGAAACATATTCATGGTATATTTTTTTGGAGGGAGCAAGCTCAAGTCATTGAAAAGCGTGTAAGGTTCTGATTAGACAAAATTAACAAAAAAAAACGTTCAAACCTAGAGTTGTGTTTCTGAAAACGATCAATAAACAGGTACTAGTTTATGTTCGTTAAAATATAAAAAGTTGAATATTACTATAAGACTTAGAGTGTTAAAAATATAATCCTGTATGTGTATTAATTTATCTCTTCTTAATTTCGAAATGTAAACGTACTTAGACTGGTCGGGAAAATAATTTGGCGGAGAATGGAACGCTCAGCCTGGACACTGGATTTGCAAAAATACTATATATTTCATAATAAGGTTTTGATCACGATAACTAGCTTTAAGTTTACTTGGGGCTTCACTTGTACCTCGAATCATGAAAGTCTTGTTTGTTCAATACGATTAAGGAAGTCCTACCACCATGACAATTAAAGGGGAACGGAACTTAATTGTGTTTTGAAACATGTATTGAAAAATTCAACATTCATTTTTGTATATAACATTTTTTTATGCTGTACTATATACAATTTCTTTGTTTGGTGATTTTGTATGATTAACGATTATAAGACATACATTTAAATTACATTGCACATCAAATTATTATTTTCTTATTTTTTTAGCCATAGATTAAGCCACCCCATGTATTGGACATTTGGATATATTTGAAATAAAACTTAAGCTGTATTGAGAAATTGCTTCCACATGCTCAAATGCTGTTTGTTTTCAAAACACATTTCGGTTATGTCTTTAGAGAACAATAAGAGTTAGGTTAAATTTTACCAAAAACTGCTACACTTATTGTGCATATTGTCAAAAAAGTACATGTAGAAAATGCTACCGTTAAGTATGATTATAGTTCATGTTTTAGATGAAATCTATAAAATTAAGTCTAAAATGGTAATGTTTTTCTTACATTATATCTACTAAGATGAACAAGAAAGATTTGAAAACATAAGGGTTGCTATGGTGCCTTCCGTGCATGTGTCAATTACTAAGATTATATATAATTGTTACCCTTGTTTTCATAACACAAAACGTAAAATTCGAAGTTAACTGTGGGGTTGAAGTTCTGATCATTAAAGGGGAAACATCATTTAACACAGCAGTTAATCACGGGCGCCTCCTCTTTTTTTTTGCGATGTACTAATACATGAGCACATGATACTTCCGAGGTGGCGCTAAGGACCTGATGTTTTTAAATTTCATAGATAGATCTACATAATGAGTAGGTTTTATGGTTTTTGAACAACATATTTCGCATTATTTTAAAAATCGGACAATGTAGTGCGATTCAGAGAAGATTTATTCATCCACAAATGTACAAAAACATTTTATTCCAATCCATTTTAAACCGTGATGACCTTTATAAGTTGTGGCATGCTGATTTTTAAAAAAAGAACTGGATGTATCAAACAAATAATGTCTACATAATAATGAAGAAACATCTGTTGCAAAGATAGTTTGAAGATTTTATGTTATTGAATATACTATTAAACGGGAAAGTAACTTGAGTGTGGTTGAATAAGGTCAACGATTAAATACCGAGGTAACCTTTTTTTTAGATGTAAGTGAGAACAAACGGCATATTTTAGCCCGATTAAGATTCGTTGCCCTTTGCATTTGAGTGAATTAAGCATTTAGATAAGGGGACACAACTCATCGTTTCAGAAGTTGTAACATCTTTTAATTATTTTTCTCGAAATATATTACTGTATAAACATATGTGTTGTAGAAGAAATATTGTGAATTTTTAGAACGTTGAGAATTTAGTTATTGGATTTTATTGATTAATACATATTTTGGGTTTATATTGTGCGATACGTTTTATTCAGGTTGCTGACTTGATGTTTTTATAGACTGTGTATATGTTCTGTATTTATTTGGGTTTAAATATTTACGTTGAAAAATAAATTGATATATGAAAAAAACATTATCTATCATAGTCATGTGAGGATTTATATATCGTGCATTAGGGCCACCTCCTGCCATTAGCGCCACCTCCTGCCATTAGCGCCACCTCCTTCGCATTGGCTTCATCATTTTTTTAAATACACAATCTTATCTATTAAATATGCAAGAAGTAATGTGCTTGTGTATGCAGAGGTTAGTATATACTGAACGCAATCGTTTGATGTCGTTAGCGCATTAATCGGATTGAAATTTGCTCGGCACACAGGCAAAATACATAGATTTGCTTTCAAAAACTCCATAATGTCTCAACTAATATAGGTTCTCACGTTTCAAAATTACATGTGATTGTATGTTTTTGTACGTTTGTGGATAAATTAATCTGTGCTGAATCGCAGTACATTGTCTGATTTTTTAAATAATGCGAAATTTGTTGAAATATACATATGAAACCTTCTCACCCTGTATAATTATCCGTGAAATTTCAAAAAATCCGCACCTTATCGCAACCTATGTTTCATTTGGTGATTTTTCAAATTTTTTACTTATATACAATTGTATATTTATAAAATGCCTACTTAGTAGTGTGATTATTAGATATATTAAATATATAGATTGTGGACTGTGTTTGTCACTTTTATGCATAATTTATTGTGGTATATTTAAAACGCACAATATTTTGTGTTGCCGGGTGGCAAAAAGTGTGCAGGCAGTCCATGACTTAAGCCAAAAACCTCCCACTATGAAGTGTTATCCCGACTGAGCTAACCGGACCGCATACACGGTTAATCACTTCTCTAATTGCGGTACCGCCGTGAAAGTTTTAGGATAATTCTGACACGCTCAATTAACTGTTATATATATATATATATATATATATATATATATATATATATATATATATATATATATATATATATATATATATATATATATATATATATATATATATATATATATATATATATATATATATATATATATATATATATATATATATATATATCTTTAACACGAACATTAATTGTTTTACACACGTTCAATGCATAATGAACTCTGATGAATTCAACACCCAGAACAATACCATATATGCCCCATATAATGTGATATATTTAACACGCACGCACCTGAATAAAGCAAAAATATTCCGACAAAAAATCGTTTTAGTCGAAACTCCATTATAATACTTATAAGTAATATTATAATCAGCAAAAGATAATCAAAAATCCGTTATATCTTTATCATCTGTTCAGTGTGTCCGTAACTGAATATTATATATACATGCTGCAGTGTCGCGTTCATTGGTGACAGATAACGGAGTTATTTTATCTAAGCTAGTGTGATATTATGTTTACACTTGGATAAAACAGATTTCACTATCGATATTCGCAGTCAATTGTTTACATCGGTATTTACCTCTTTTTTTCTTCCTCTTCCCGTTCGTCTGTCAATATTTTTACGTTCGATTATTATGACATGGTAAACATTTCGAGAGTTGAAAACCTAAACTTGTTAAAATCCCGATAATGAAATAATGCATTGCATTTTGAAAGCTTATATTTTCTTATATATGTTCTTAACATGTTTTATACAGATAACCGTATTATTTGTAAGGAATGCATTTAATAATAGCTACGTTCGGAAACACTTGATGCGAAAAGAAATTAATCTATCGGTGGTAAACGCTATGTTTGTGCTGATTTTCTTCAACGGTATCAGCGAAATATATGCATCGCGCAATGGGAAAACGGGTATTAATGTATGTTTGCGTACAGTTTCGAGCCATTTAGCCTGTGCGGACCAGGGAAGACACTTGCCGCCAAAATTGGATTTTTGCTAAGAGGAGACTTCCTTCAAACGAAAAAAAAAATATTCCAGCGGAAGCGAGGCTCAGATGTAAATCGTCAAGTACGGATTCATCGTTTCAACGCGTTCTTGTTTCCTATGTAGGGCGGTTAGATTCTACTCGACATAATTGCTTAAATGTTTCTTATTCTTTTTTAAATTAACACAACTGTTATCATAAATTCCATGTGAATCAATAGCAGCCACTTCCTTGTTGTTTACAAGCCTTCTGTAACTAGTGTTCTCCAACACTAGTGGTCGTAGATGTATGCAGGGTTTAAGTTTAGTGGTACAAAGGGCAACAACACTGTCTTGATTTTGATGTTGATGTTGAAAACGCATAACAGTGTAATATGAAGATCTCAGCTAAACCACATGATTGCTAACGCATTGTAAGTCCATGTCCTAGCTTTTCATAAGGCCTTTCATGGACGTGTACACGGTATTTTTATTGAAGTACTTTGAAACCTGTCTAGACCGATCAGCGTTGGAACCGGGTCGATTATTCGGATTGCAAAGAAGATAGCATGTCGTCGATAAACATTTATTACTATGCACTTTTCAATTATTATTTCCAAAATGAATAAAATAACCCACGTGTGTTTATAAGAAACATTCCTAAATTATAACTTAGCTAGTTCGTGTATTCAATAATAAAACTTCTGTATATATACATGGTATTACATAAACTGATATTAAATTGTAAAACAAACATTTTTATCACACAAATTTAATAAATAACGTATTCACATGTAGTGGTTTTATAGACATAAATTGAGTAATAACTAACAATAATAGGTTTTACAATGTATAACAACTAACAAGACTATGTCTTACAACTAGCATTCTTTTGTAATATATATCAATAATATGAATTATATACAATACGTTGTTATAGATAAAATAATACACAACCTAAATATATATTGTTCGCATGTTTAAAATTACCAAAGCCACTAACCATCGGATCGTCAATCGAACTACCCTATCGTCATTTGTATCAAAATGACGATACAGTCCTGTGTGATGAATTGTGTAACGTCTCTCGAAAAAAAAACTTTGTTCGATTTATTCAGGTAATTAAGGCGTGAAAAGTTTCAACTTTCTGATAAAAGTGGTCGGGCTGCGGTGCTTGGATTTATAAGTTTTTAATTCATACAATAAGAGTGCAAACAATCCGCACCGACACGGCCATTCGGTTTTTAAGGTATTCGCTTTTCATAGGGTTCGGTTTAGACATGTTTCATTGTATGAGTTTACGATTGGATTCTTTTGCGATAATGACGAATTGAAGGCATAATTATGTTGTACTGGGTATATTGCGGTTCTAAAGCAAGTGTTCACTTAAAAAAAATGGCCAACATTTTTGCCATACAATGTTAATAAACTTACAAGGTAACGATTACTTCCATGTGAACTTGGCATATACGTTTTTTCTTCACTTACCTGTCATGTTGTTGCTTATGTTTTAGCATAGAATTTATATTACATATGTTATACAAAATAACTGGACAAGTCCATTATTTAAATATCCGTTTGTGGTGACTACACTTGTTTATTAAATAAGTTTCCGATTTATCAGCTGCGCGTGTACTGTTCAACACATCTCTTTTGGCTCAAATCAACGTGATTTGATTGTAAAAATGTGTAAGTATGGTGTGAACATGAATGCTTCACAATGACTTATCATTCGTGTATATATTGAGAAATTAGTAAACATGACATATTCATCGATTATAGATCTCTATGGCGCGTTGATGAATGCGAGGGGTGCAAAAGTTTGTCCTAATATTTACAGCACATCTGACAAAACATAACTCAAGAAACACACAACACGAACTTTTATTTGTTAAGCTTTTAACAGGTACGCAATCAAATATAAACAAACTGAAACATCGGCTCCAGAGAGCTTAAGACACATCGGAAATCCTGTATTAAGTGGCCGAATGGAAAACAGTTTACAGAAGAACAAAAGCATCAAACACGCACACACACACACTCACGAAACGAGACACATACATGAATAAAACTAACGTCAACGCCTTTGAACCGTCATAGCAAAGCATAGAGGTTTTCAACCGATTCAATGGAGCTCATAACCTCAGAATTGTCCCCGAGTAATTCGCAAAACATTATATTGCTAGGAAACATTAACATCATAGCATTACATTTAAATCAGATAGCAAAACAATACATGTAGAAAACATTTCGCTAATTTCACTAATATGCATTAAAAAAGAAGAGTAGTTTAAAGGATAAGTAATATTTGAACTAAGTAATTCGCTTCTTGCTCAATACCACCAATCTTATTGCCTATTTGTTCATACTCGGAAATCATTTGGGCGCCATTTCATAGTCAGAAGCATAGGCCGCTTAGCAAAAAAATCAACAAAATACAGATTAATTTAAAAAAAAGGCAATAATGACAGGTCGATCATTAAAAAAAAAATAATATTCTCATCGTACTATAAACCTTTTTCACAGAGACAATCTGCGTCATAATATAACAACTACTCTTCGACGAAAAAAATGGTGGATGGCACAGTGGACACTGGGGGCGCTATTTCAAAGCAAATAGTGTAATTTCAGTTTACGATTTCCATTTGCTGCATATCCGACGAAAATCTGTATTACTTATTAATTTCACGTGCCCTAAGCATGTTAAATTAATGTGCAAATAACCAATTTGTTAAAAATACTATTAGCCGATGTATCAATTTGAGATTTTTTTTCGTTTGAGACTATTTGATTATTCGCAGTGATATTTTAGCCACGTATACTTTTTACAACGCAATGAAATACGAATCAAGCTAACGCCACGAAAATGCAAAGCAAATAAAAGACATAAGTGTGATCATTGTTATCGCCTGCGCAGCACAAGCTTTGTTAACTTCAGCCAGAATCGGGCCGTTACAAAAGTCACTGACACATTTCGTGAGGCATACGAGGTGTTGACCGTCCCATTCACATGCCGTCTCGTTCTTGGTGGGGTCAAGGTTGTAGAGACGATAGTATGCACCCCTGTAATTAACAACGTGAAAACCGATAAACCCTTAACCAGTATCAATTTTACCTTTGTCTGTGAATACATGGCTTACATGCATATGCGTTACATATCGACCCAGATTAGCCTGTACAGTGCACAAAGTATAATCAAGGACGACACTTTGCGTACATGCATTAAGCCCAGTTTTTCCAGACCAATGCTCAATTGATCCACTTTTCTGTTTGTTTCAGATGGTTTGTCCAAAAGCTTAACACACCTTTACTCAATTCATTATGAAATCGACTTCTACTGGAAAACTATACACATTGAGAACATATCAATTTATACGTGTAAATCAAGAAATGAAATAACCAATGATTTATTAACATTTAAGTAGGGTACACAATAGCCCCATCCAATTTGTTGACCTGTGACGATTACACAGTCTGTACAAAAAAACACTCCAAGTAATCCATGTGGTACCTTATACTTTGTGATACAACTAAATGAGCCAAGCGCTGTGAAAAGGGGGGTTAATGCTTGTGAGTTAAGTGTCTTCACAGATTAGCTTGTGCAGTGCACACAGGCTAATCAGGGACGACACTTTCCGCTTTTATTGATATTTTTGTTTCAAGACAGACTCTTCTTGACGAAAATCCAGTTTAGTTGGAAATTGTCGTCGCTGATTAGCCTTTTCGGACTGCACAAGCTAATCTGGGACGACACTTTACGCACATGCATTAAACCCTCTTTTCTCATAGCGCGACTAAAATATAATATCATACACAGTTATTAAACTACAGGTTAAATCATGCACTCGAAATGGCGACGATGGAGGTTTGTATTTACCTTATATTCTGTAGATTCGACGAGAAGGAAAAATTTGCGTCATTACTGCAGTCTCTAATGTGAGATACTGTTGCTCCTGCCGACAAAAAGGGTTTAAAACATACATCATGGAAATGCTTCTTACAAAGTACGTGATCTCTTATATTTAATACGTTTTTATGCATATTATAATGATAATAAATTCACTTATTTAAAACGAAAGGAAAATTTATGTGCAAAATGCTATTGTAACACATGGCATATAGTGTTCGTATTAAACAAAATACGGTATGGGCTTACCTGTAAGACAAGTTCACTCATTTGGACGTGAGCATTTCTTATAAGTGGATAAATGAATCATACCATTGAGGTGCTATTAAATATGTCGAGAAAGAAATTGATCTATGAAGCCATAAAACTTACAAATATTGATCATTCGTTATCAGTTGTTTTTTTCTGAATATCAGTGAAATAAATATGGACTTAAAAGGAGTTTAAACGTGTTTATTCATTACTCCATCATATTTACCTAATAAACTCCTATCCATCTACGTTAATAATCATAAGCATGTCCAGGTAGTTTTTATTATCAGTAAATGATTTGCTTGTGAAACAAAACATGTATTTGCACTTGTTTGAAATTGTATATGACAGTCGGACAACCAACATAAAGCTAATACTTTTCTTCAAGAATCATTGTTAAAGACACACAAAACTGCGTTGATGTTTAAAACAAACATAATGCAAGACAAAGAAACATGAACAAACTACAGCTTGTTAATTATGGAACCCTTAGAGGAAAATACGTTTCCTTCTTTTGGCAAGGAAAGAGAGCTGAGGACAACAGAGAGTATGTATTTTGGTTTTCCTGTCCGAAGTCCTCTGCTGGGGATGATGCCACCAAGGAATAAAAATAATGTTATCACTCCGCCTCCACATCACCTCTGGACCAGCCAACCTGATCAGTGGTTATTCAACATCAACATCGAAAGACGAGTTCTACAGCCAGCAAGACTCGCTTATCAACAGGATTCCCAAAGAAGAGCACCTGGTACTGCTGGGTGACTTCAATGCCAGAATTGGCGCCGACCACAACTTGTGGTCCAGATGTCTTGGAAAATTCGCATTTGGAAAGATGAATGAAAATGGGCAGCGACTTCTGGAGTTATGCTCATACCATGACCTCAGTATCACCAACTCCTTCTTACAGCCCAAACCACGGCATAAAGTATCTTTGAGAAAACCTCGATCCAAACAATGGCATCAGCCCGACCTGATTATTATCGATCTGCCTTGAAATGTGTCCTCCTTAGCCGCACCTTTCGCAGTGCTGACTGCGACAACAATCACTCGCTGATTTGTTGCAAGATGATGCTTCAGCATAAGAAGGTTCATCGCTCTAGGCCTGAGTGAATACTTCGTATTGATGTGAGCATGACCGCATTCCCCGACTAGGTGGTGCATTATACCCTAGCCCGTTAAGAGCTTTTCCGCATAGAACATCCTGATGACAAAGCCAAAGAGCGATGAGATCACATCAGAGGGACAGTACACAACACTGCCATGGAAGTCTTTGGAAAAGGGCAGACTAAGACAGTTATTGATTTCAGTCCTACTCCTCCACAATCACTCCAGCCATAGAAAAACGCGACAAAACTCATCTGAGATACATGCACTCCCCTACCCATAGGAACTTGCAGGCGTACATGTATGCCATGAGTGCAGTGCAGAGACTAGCAAGGAGATGCGCAAATGACTACTGGCTTCAGCTCTTTTAGAGCATCCAGCTATACGCCGATACTTGAAACATTAAGGGCATTTATGATAACATCAAGAAAGCCATTTGCCTTGCCATGACGACCACTGCTCCACTGAAGTCGGCCACTGGCGAGACCATCCATGACAAGGACAAGCAAGTGGATCGGTGGATGGAACACTTCTCCAAACTATACTCGAAGCAGAATCAGATCAAATACGATGCCCTTGCTGCAATTAAAACTCTCACCCTCATGCTGGAACTTTACTTGAAACCAACTGTACCAAAACATAAAAAGCTTTCCTCAGCAAAAAACCCTCATGAAAAGGTGGTATACAACCAGAAGATCTTAAATGCGGCAACAGTGCTCCTTGAACATCGGCACAACCTTTTATCTCAGTGCTGCGAAAATGGTGCGATACCTCAGGACCTGAGAGATTCAAACATCATGACCCGGGACAAGAACACGGGCGGAAGAAGCGACTGCTCCAATTACAGAGGGATATCCCTCCTGATTATAGAAGGCACAGACTGTCGAAGATTTCGGATTGCGCTAAGAGAGATCAACCACGGATATGATCTCTATGAAAACTATTGCAATACAAGTGCAGAGAGCAACACAAGCCCCTCTTCTGGTCCTTATAGACCTGACCAAAGCATTCCACCTTGTCAGCAGGGATGGATTCTTAACCGTACTGGCAAATATTGGCTGCCCACCGGGACCCCTGAGCCTGATCCACGACAATACAAGTCATAGTACAGTATGACGGCTCTTAGTAAGATGCCTTCGACATGTGCAGCGGCGTCTGCTTTGCTTTCCTGCTGCAGCATGCCTTCAGAACATCAACCAACGGTGTCTATCTCCACACACGGTCAGAGGGCAGCCTGTTGAACATGGCTCGACTAAAGGCACAACGCAAAGTACGGAAGGTGACCATCAGAGACATGTGTTTGTCAATGCTGCTGCTCAGATCATCCACGCCGACACCGAACTACATGGACTGTTGAAAACATAGGTTATGGCTCAGCATGCAGAACCAGCCCGCATAACCATCAACAATTATGAATAAGAGGCAGTAAGCCAGTTCACATACATTGGATCTTCCATCACTGAATCACTGGATGCAGAGATAAACCAGAAGATTGGAAAGGCCTCAAAAGCTCTGGCCAGGCTATCAAAGAGAGTGTGGAATAACAGCATGCTGACTACAAACACTAAGATAGATGTGTTTGAGGCCTGCATGCTATGCACTTTTCTTTATGAAAGTAAATCCTTACATTGTACGCGCACCAGGGGAAAACACTAAGCGCGTTTAATATGCGCTGCCTCCGAATTCGGAATTTCATGGGGTGATTTTGTGACTAATAACGATGTGCTATAGAGGTAAGCCATCCCTAGCACGGACACTCTTCTCTGTCAGCATCGTCTGAGAGGAATGGGGCCATGTGCTTCGAATGGACAACCACCAAATCCCCAAAGGTCGGCCACATCTGCGCTACAAAAAGCGCGACCTGAGGATCGCTTGTTTGCTCATTACCGATGCAACTGTAGAGGCGCTGTGCATGTTGGACAGCAGATGGGAGATGAGAGGATCCGTCAGCTTGCCAACGACAGGCGCAACATATGAAGGGAAAAATTGCTTCGGTCGGCAGCCGACTCGGCCTTTATATGCGTTAAGAGCTGCAGAGACTGCCACTCCAGAGTGAATCTTTTTAGCAACAATAAACGCTGCACAAGAAACCAAATGTGACATCCCCAAAGGACACAAGTCAATTGTCCATCGAGACCAACGGACGCCAACAACAACAACATTGAAATACATTGCATTTAAAATATCACGATTGCATTTAAGTGCGCTAAAACCGGCGATCGTTTAAAGCTCATTGTTACGAAAGAACTGTTTGTCCGGTCGTTTTGTCTGTATGCATAAGATATAAGTACAAGGAAAGAATATGGAACAATTGACCTACCCAGAACTGCAAATGTTTCTATGATGCATATTTTATCAAATGGATCCGTACAATTCTTCTTCATTTCCGGGTCTCCCTTGCCGCTCATTGCGGTCTTATACGTGTTGTAGTCTTCGCATCTGTTTTTGCCGCCAGTTGCAAAGCACGAGTAACAGCGAAGGCTTGAGACGCTTTGACACAATAAAACTGCAACAAATGAGATAATAATATATACTGTAAGTGTAATACATTATATATATATGAAAGAAATCCATTTATGTAGCTTGACTTGCATACAACTTGCATTACTTAGTTTTACTAAATGGATGATTTTTTTTATAAAGAACAATTAAGGGTTGTTAATCTACCCAATATACAACCCCACAGGATTTTTGGCGACACCACAAAATATATAGGAGTTATCATTACAAATGCAACAAATCAGATCATTTGTTGCAGATTAGATTGGAATCGAAAACAAATTGCGCCCCGTAATACATCAACCAATAAAACAATAGCTGTCGATCATATAAATGGCTTAATCCCTCGTTGTTTTATTGCTACGCACCCGGAACATCACATTTGCATTTATTTGCGTTAAACAGAGATAAAGCAACAAGATTTTTTATCAGACTCATTTAAACAAATGTATTGTTGCACAATAAGTTGTAATGATTTAATAATATTTAAAGTAGGTGCTTTTATTAATATTAAGGAATCATTAATTTTGATACGAAAGCAATTGAAGAAAACACTTTAGTATGAACGCGAAAGGAAGCAAACACTATTTAATTATGATGAACTGTTTGAAGTCATATTCCTATTTATGCTTAAATATTTTTAAGGAATTATTCAGTACCATGTGTCGTTGATAAGTTTAAACAACTAACTAATATATTTACCGGATATAAGAAGCGCGTATATCAACACAAACCCCCAGTTCAATGCACAGCTTACTCCCATTCTTGTAGATGGATTTACTTGTATCTCTATTCTACTCTGCAACCTTTTATAAGCAACCTCACAAGCTTTTTACAAATGCTTCTAAAGTTGAACACAAAGTTATCAGATTATGTTGAAACAACGATCTTAAAGTCAAACAATAAAATCAAATACAAACGCAGCAATAAATTTGAATGTGGTAGAACTACCTGTTTGGCTAACCAGATCGGTGCATTTGCATGCAATAAACATGTCATGCTAAATTTAGAAATGATAGACGTGTGTATAATCGAATATGATCAGTGTGGCATTCTTATTTCTAAAGAGCATTACGAATCACTATTGACTTCTCATAAATCATTGTGATTTCATCCCTCATTGGAAACAAAAACGAATTCAAGCATAGTCAGGCATCTCACATCTAAGCCTCGCCGTTCTGGGAAAATGGGGTTTAATGCATGTGCATAAATTGTCGTCCAAGATTAACATGTGAAGTCTGCAAATGCTAACCAGGGACGTCATCTTCCCCTTTGATGAAACATTTTGTTAAAAGAAAGTTTCTTTTTAAAGAAAATCGTGTTTTTGCAGCAAAGCGGAATGACTCATACATTTGGGAGAATCTCATTGTTTATCGGGAACTATTACATACAAAGGATGAAATAGTTATGTTTCCCCTCTTTAGCTATGTAATACAAGATTTATTTGATAACACATATGTACACGTGATTCTTTATTGTTGTATAAATGAAGTTCACTTGAAATATTAATCTTTATTAAATTGAATATGATTTTCTGCATGGGATTGGTGTATGAACTGTACTGTCGAATACAGAAATTGCATGCATAAACGCAACGTCGTTTCATCAAAGGAAACAAACAAAATTTCCAAACCTGATCTGTGGCCGTTGTTACATTGTATCTGTTTCGATGTCATTTACGTCACAAGGCTTGGCATTTCAGACACATTTGCATTTCAGTCGCGTTATGAGAAAACTGAGCTAAACGCATATGCGTAAAGTGTCATCGCATTTTAGAATGTGCAGTCCGCTAAGGCTTATCTGCGTCCACACATTCCGCTTATATACATATATATCCGTTTAAAGACATAGGGAAGGAATATAATCATCACGTTTAACATTCCAATGCACCCATATGGGACTTGATTAAAACTATTCATGCAAGAAGGTTGACACCAAACGTAACTCTGTATTTTGAAAATACTCCCCCCCCCAACCCCTTGAAAAATGAAACACGGAACAGCAAAGTTTTCTGCTAAATCGGCCTAGTATTAATAAGCTATTTGCCTGTATACTGTTCATGCATTAAATGTTTTTAAACTCATTGAGGAATTATTGAAAACTTATAATGGAATAAATGTAACACCTTAAAGTAACTCTGTAATTTGAAAATCCCCCCCCCCCCCCACACACACACCTTAGAAATGACAGGAATGAACACCAATATTGGCATTTATTGTACATCTTACTGTTTGCAAAATATTTTTTCCCTCTATACATGGTCTGCTTTCACTATTCGTGCATACTGCTATTACTTAAATACTTATTCGGAAATCTTTGGAAATTATTTTTATTTCAGATGCAAATCAGTAAAATATGTTTTATTGAGTCACGATGACATGGAAAACAACTTTTAAACATTTCAGTCTGAAGCAGCAATTCGCATTTTGTTTAGCCTTTCAAGACTTCATTGCATATTTCTAAATTTTAATACGGTTCATGCACTCCTCCTTTTTGCGCCATAAGAGCACGTCTAACATGTACTGTTTTCATCTCCTTTTTCCACTAGGCAATATTGTTGCGAACATTGGATCAACTTTAGTCAGAAGTGAGGTACTTGGAGCCAAGGAACTTGACCTCTCCTTTCTTTGAGCCAAGTCCTGTTTCTACTCTGTCCCACTCTGGAATGTTGCCTTCATGGGTTCACTGCAGTTTAGTTCAACATCTCGTTTTGCCTGGGTTTCTACTTTGTAACCTTTGACTTACCTCCTAGGTTGGTTGTAAAATGATTGACTGATTGCGTGCACTGTCCCTAGCTTCATCAGTCTGTACTCCACCTTGACATATTTCCTCTCCTTCATAATGCTGCCTGTTAATTGACAGGATTGTTAATTGGGATGCTCTCATCGTCAATCCCATAGCCACTCCTCTGTCTTCAGGTTGGGCGGCATGAGAGCAATCAGCTTCTTAATCACATTTAAGTATACAGCAGCCACATATGGCACGGAGTTCAGGACCTCCTGTGTATAAGTCACTCTTCCGAAAAGCATGTCAGACACTACAGGATACTCAGATGTTGTGACTGAAGTGTAGTTGTCACTGATCTGATGATTTAGCTTGTATGAAATTTCATGTAGAATTCTCTAAGAATGGTAAGTATCTGTCTATATGGTTCGGGCATAAAACTGCACATCCAGACAGGCAAACAACTCGATGGCCACCTTGTGGTAGAGAAACCTCATTCTATACATAGATGGTGACGTCACGACGTTATTGTCACCTCTATACTAATACGCATCACATTCGTCATCATCATCACATGGTTTGGGGAATTATGCTTCCGCCGAAGTAGTTCTGCGAAGTAATAAAATGTTAATAATGAAAGAAAAATCTATTTTATTGTGTGTTTAAAACGGAATGTTGTGAAAAAAATGTTATTTGATTATGTTTATATGTGATATTGAATCTCTGTTAAGACTGATAGCGATTATCAGATGCACGATTACCTGACCTTCTTTCGCTTGCACTTTTCACTCGTAAACGAAGTTCTACCCACATTTCCTTTCGCGTTAGTACACAGGTCAGTAAGACCGGTGTGTATAAAATGACCTCATCACTGCTACGACGGGGCAAGCCAAGCGATTTTTATGTGAGGGTTCTGACTCAGTGACTCTTTTAAATAGTCCAAATGGTATGTCAAGACTACTGCTGCACTGTATTCCATGAAGTGATTCCAGGGTTTAGGCAGTACTCGAGAGCCACCGACGTTAGGTACATGTCAAGTGCCGGTCCATCAACATCTATATATTTATACCTCAAATAATATTGTTGAACACCTGTCTGGCCTTCAATGTATTGTTTTCCAGACATTTCCTACCTCGGATGGTGCTCAAGGAAACACAGAAAACAGTGTCGCGTTAGCATTTGGTATATACCTGTTTTTTTCACTTTCCGTGCAGCCTCGGTTATAGTAACTCTGCCATGGCCAATTCCATGTGGTGCCGTATTCACCAATGACACTCTGAATTGTAGGGAGTTGTGTGTGGTGGAAATGGAAGTTCTTGGAGGGGAAAGTAAATATCAGCATTATCAATAGTTTCGCTATTTCAAGTTTTTGGTATGTAAATGTGTTTTTCACTTTCCAATTGGAACTTTGCAACACCTGACTGGTGTAGAAGTGCTCTGTCAAGATTTCATATTAAGTTTCATGATGGAATAGGGAAAGCGTAAAAATAAACACCATTTTTCTTCCGTTTTGTGTTGGGGTGGGGTTGTATCATGATATGTACAACTTTCAATACAACATATTTACCAAATGAAACAATGCACCAGCCATCAAAGGGGTGTAATCATTTTACTTTATTGTTATTGTCTATCCCAGTTATGCCCCCTCTTTATAATAAAGGAGGTCTCTTCTAAACGTAAATCCAAAGTAAGCGGAAAATATCTTCCCCGATAAGCCTTTGAGGACTGCGCTTGCTAATCTGTTACGATATTTTGCGCACATGCATTAAGCTAAAATAGACTGTATACTGCGGTATACAGCGCTATAAATAAAAGGACGTACGACTGGATGACACAATACAATATATGTTAACAGACGAGGCATCACACTAATAATGTTTATATGTCGTTATCCAAATATCAAACAATATGGTCTTAATAGCGGATATTTGTTCATGTCAGTGTAAGATCGTTTGTTATTTCATGAATGATCGTAGAAAATATATTTTTCTATGATCATGAGTAAAATAACAAACGATCTTACACTGACATTAAAAAATGTATGTTTCTTTTATGCTTTTTTTCAAGAAAATAATTAACAGCTGTTTCCCTTTCGCTGAAGAGTTACCCGTTCTGCCGCGACATGCCTCAATACATTTCAAAACACAAAATGACGTCATTATACCAGCGAAATTCTCCGGTTAAACTCTTTTACTATGTAATTAAACGTTAACAAAGCATAAAATAAACAGAAAATTTGTTGGGTTCGGTGGAATGTCGATTTTAATTAGCTCGTGATCATAGAAAATATATATATAATTATCTATGATAATCTTAAAATAGAAAAAGGAGTTCTAAAATGTGTTATTTTCATCGGTAAAAATAACAATTTGTTTATTTTCACTGCTGTTATTTCACTGCAAAAATTTCATATATGCTTAGGTATAAAAGAAATTTCAATTGTAATATATTTTAAGTAAATATCTTTACACATGTTGTTATATTACAAATGAGACTAAAAATCATTATGGTCTCACTCGTTGCGGTTAAACGCAAAACTTAAAAGCTCTATAATGCACATAGGTTTTTTTTAAATCTTGTTTGCGCCATTTTATGTGTAAAATATATATCGTATGTAGAGTGAATACCACGAACCTTTCATCACATGCATCATAGAGAATTAAGACATATTCGTAATATGTGTATATTCGATAATCAGATATCCTGAGGGACGGTTTGTAAATTTGTTCCTATTTCAAAACTTTTGAGTACGTCTAAATATGATACATTAGAAATAAATACGAAATGTTAATTTAACATAAGAGTAACGGCAACCGTGGACAACAAAGCGCCCAACGTAATCGCCGGGGCAACAAAAGCGCCGTTCACTTCATCCAGAACTGGACCATTACAAAAGTCAGTGTTACACTTTGTTAGACAAACTTGGTTTTGCCCGTCCCACACACAAGCCGTCTCGTTGTTGGGTTGCAGTCGATAAAGGCGATCATAAGCACTCCTGTAAAAATATATTAACATATAAATCAATATATAAACAGCCAGACGGACAGACGGACGGATGGGCGAGCAGGAGGGCGGGTAGGTATAAATACATAAATACATAAATACAGACAGTCAGACAGACAGACAGACAGACAGATAGACAGACAGACAGACAGACAGACAGACAGACAGACAGACAGACAGACAGACAGACAGACAGACAGACAGACAGACAGACAGACAGACAGACAGACAGACAGACAGACAGACAGACAGACAAGACAAGGCAAGACAGACAGGCAGACAGACAGTCAGGCATGCAGACAGGCATGCAGACAGGCATGCAGACAGGCACACAGACAGGTACACAGATAGGCACACAGACAGACAGGCGGACGGACAGACAGACACACAGACAGACAGACAAAAAGACAGACAAAAAGACAAATAGACAAAAAATAAACAAAAAGACAATCAAAAAGACAGAGAGACAGTTATAAAATTTGGTCCATACCTGTTATTTTGTAATGACGATGTAAATGAGAACTGATGACCGTCACTGCAGTCTCTGATATGAGACACTGTCGCACCTGCAAGTAACGCCACCATTTGATATATTCTACAAACATTCCAATAACATTGTTCACGTAGAAGCAAAACATTACCAACGGTTTTATGGCCCATTTGAAGAAAGCAGTTTGTAGCAGTCGCAATGTCCGTTTGTACGTCTGAGGTCAATGTGATTCTCTCGAAAAATCATGTCTCATTCATAATAAGTCCATAAGGTCATGGGTTCTTAAATAACTTGGCACACATGTTTACCACCACAAGGCGATGTACCGCGTGTAACAACCGTATCCGTTATTACCTTCAAAGTGTCAATGTGTTAGAAGACAATGTCAACTTTGGCCATAAAAAAAGATTAAATTCGTGTTTTATCAAGTAGGTAGCCATATTTGTTAATATATACATACACATATATAATTGCACAAAGTTTAACCATTATTACATTATATGTAACGTGCAACATCCGTCTCCGTAACGAAGAGAAAACGGTCAAACGTAGAGGTCAGATGTAAAATTAGGGCATAAAACTGCTTTTAAAAATGCCTCTATCATTAGTTTCGTATATATTGGTGATTTTTTAATAACATAGCACAAACATTAACCATCATATGACAATGTTTCATGTTCTTGTATAATTATAAATCACTATTTAACACAATGACATGCAAAATGAATTCGGACACTTACCAACAGCTCAAGCGACCAGGGTTTATATATCAGTGTAGCTTAATGACTTGAATATTACGTGTTCTTTATTTTCATATTGCATTTCTTAATATGTATCACCAGTAGTTGTCCTAAAATAGAATGTCTGTTTACATGTTTATATACGATCAACAGTTTTACGCGTTAAAATGGTACGTTTGATATACATTAGAATTTGCTTAATACGCTCAACATAATATAGAATAGGATCCATTAATATAACCTCGGTAACATAACCACTTTACCGTTTAAATTCAACAGGAATTGCTTCATTAATGACAATACACGTATAACATTAGTGAACACACTGTAAAACGTGCGTCGACATGATATCGAGCGTTGCAAAACATCGCGGATTTCCGATGCAAAACTTCCGATTGCAACGTTTAAACATAATAGTGATAAACTCTCTATTTGTTTTCAATCCAGCCTTATCAGAATGGTTTGTGTGCAGTAATGCCGGATTTTTAAAACTCGTTGGACGTTATCTTAAACATCCAAAGCAGGAAGGATTGGGAAACATAACAACATATGGCATATTGAAGATGATAGATCAAGGCGTGAATGTTAATGGTCAAGTTATGAAGATTTAGCAATATAGGTGTGCTATTTTAAAAGGAAAGCAATTGAAGCTAAATGTGGGACCTCCATAATCAAACAAATGATTCTCATACAGTTTGAAAAAAAAGGTAATACCCCTACCGAGTATTGCAAAGGTCTCTATGATGCACACATTATCAAATGGCTCTGTACAGTTCTTTTTAACACCCGGGTTTCCTTTTCCGCTCATGGCTTTCTTAAACGTGTTGTAGTCTTCACATTCGTTGTGGCCGCCGGTTGCAAAGCACGAGTAACAGCGTAGACCGCCGGTGGAGTTGTTTGCTGAGACATCTTGCCATACTACCGCTAGAGTGTACAAATTCATTGGATACACGAACAATTAATTGAAATTAAGTGTTAACACAAACTATATTTTACGAAACATTTTAGTCAAAAAATGCATTTCATACAGCACTCTATAGTATAGCATTCCAGCCATAAAGCACTAATCAAAACGGCTTTTGAGGAATATTAGTTGTTTCATAATATTTATATTTTATTTTTTTAAAATCACTTCTTATTTATAAGGTTTACAAAATGGTTTTAAAACATTTTACATTTACATAGGTAAACAATTTTTGCTAAACATCAGACTGGATTAATAACTAGTAAACAATCAAATATACTCACACACAAAAAGAAGCATACATAAACATCCAAATTTGTTCTCCATAATGTTACGTGGTATGGCGTAGTTTGACTACGATAACCAAATATGTTGATGGGATATCTGAGTGAACTGTTCAATGGGGTTCTTATCACATCGTTATCGGCGTATTTATTTTTAATTTAGGTCATTATTGTTGTGCAATTTGATATGCGTTACATGGATTGCAAATACACATTTTACATTTTCAGATAAGTTCTTTATACAAGAAAGTAGGCGTTGTTCTTTAATTAAAAAATTAAAACGTCTACACTGGTACACATACACATGTACACTAATAAATTTTACTTATGTAAAATAAAATGTATTTATGTTGTTAAGTATGTATTGCTTTTGGGTTTAGGTTATTATGAAAGTTAATCTGAAGTTATGTTATCAACGAAATGAAACATAATTTGTGGCTTGACAATGTTTATATTCAGTAAATATCATAAGGTTTGTTGCATCAACTGCTTTTACCCCATTTATGCATAGCGTCTAGAAAAAAGGCCTTGGCAAACAGTGTAGACCCAGATGAGACGCCGCATGATACGGCGTCTCATCAGGGTCTGTGCTGTTTGCTTAAAGGAATTTCTGTAAGTAATATTCTAAATATAGTAATAAATATACAAGACATCCCTTATTTTGGAAATAAATTGATCCAATTCAGAAGGATGGGAGTGTCCATTAGGCATACATGGGTTTATGCATTAACGTTTTCGAACGCACGAATGCCTACAAATATGACACAAGGTATGTTTACAACAATATTATTGCTAACTTGATTGAATATGAAACAAAACGCATAAAAACTGATTTAGCTCCCTATACACAGCGTTCTGACGGGGTTTTAAACAAATACTAAAATTAGAGTATTGAACCAATATATTAAATACTCTTATGTGCACATCATGTAAAATGCTAAATCTTATTTTTTTCCATAGCATATTTTGACTGTTGGAAAAAAACCCATACATATTCGCTTATGAGTTTGCTAAATACCAGAAAAACTAACGCCTGTGCTTAGGTTAATCTACGGTAAAACACCGTACGCTAAATCCGACAGTGGTTATCGCCTTATTTAAAGAAACGACACCAATGTTATAAACATGTATACATGCGTTAAGTGAACAAATACATTCCAAATGTTGGAACTGTTTTGTGGCTATAAATTATAAGTGTGTCCTCCCATTATGGTCCTTTTTAAAGCTTCATAATTTACAAATATAACTGTCGAAGCCTTTAAATTCGTTTCCAGGCTATTCCCATGTTCTTCTTTAAAGTTATCTATTCGAAGACCGTGATTTAAATGAAAAATTCGAGGTTCTTTTTTTGTTTAATAATAAGCATTTGCCATTTCAGAGTCAAGTTTATTGTCGTTTAACTTAATCGTAATCGTTGACACAAAAAATAGGATCGGTTGAAATAGTAGAAACAACCAACTTTTTTAACGCCGTGTATGCTTCATTTTGTTTGTGAGCCAAGCGAGTCTTCATAGATTAGTGTGACTTGATTGAACACGTGGTTATTTCGAATCCGTACGCATCTGCTAGTAGGTGATCTCTTGTTGTCATAGGCGCGCATTCAGATCTTAGCAATGGCAAATTGCATCGTTAGGCATATTTTACTATGGAATATATAAAATAAAAATCAACTAAAAATGCTGTTTCTTCATATAAAATGAGAGTGGTTTTTATATAAAGACTTAAATGATTGATGTGAAAGGCATCTAGCCTAAGTGCTTACGGTATGAACCTGAATGATAATTGAACAAATCTGGATACTGTTTAAACCAGAAGATATTACAACTGAAACTCATAAGTTTTATCGTGATTAAACATTTTACTTTAATTCAGATTTAATTATCTTTGAGTCTCAAGGGTAAAATGTTTGCCAAAAAGTCAGACTTCGTCCATCTTGACAAACGACGAAGATCGACGCATTACTCATGTAAATAGAATTGTGATTTTCTGTCAACTGACTTTTTACTGAAAGTTAATATTTTCACATTATGCCATTGTATGGCTAAATATTTGTAATCGATAGGCAACTCGTCTTGTACTTTATGAAAAGTTAATCATTTCTAATAAAATTTATAGAAGATATTGATATATAATTTATGTAACAATATTCAACTTTTGGGCGAAATCCGTTGATAAATATTCGAGAAATTAAGGGGGGAAAGTGTTACGTAAGAAGTGCGATTGAGTGTATTACCGTATTTTATCAAAACTAAATTTCGGAAACGTTACAATAATAAAAAAATCGTGGCGGAAAATTTAGATACTCGCGTATAATACCCCCCACCCGAAAAAAACACGTTTGAAAATTTAGAGACACGCTGAAATTATACTAATGCATTGGACGTCCTACATTCCTGTACATAACATCAACTGTGAATAATAGAGTGCACGTGTATACCCCAGTGTTGAGTATAAATAACCAAAAAGTATGGTAGCATGATGCTAAAATTACTTCACTGCGTTTTACTTAATTTTACAAAAAGATATTCCAAGGCTGTAATTTGACAACAAAGTACTATGCTTAGCATTTGATAAACGGTGGTAAGAATTCTTTAGTTGTACCCAAAACACTGTAAACATTCTAATTTCTTTGTGTTTATGACATTGACAATTGGCGCAGTAAAATGTGTGCCGATGTGTCACACTTAAAGAAGGAACCTCTAGATTTAGATAACTGAATTGTGAATGGTCACTTATGAATGATAAACTCGCTTTCATAATCGATAAAATTAGCAAGTTGGTACCAATTTATATCATAGAGAGAACGTTTATTTCAACAAAAACATATACATATATACACAATTGAAATAGACCTTAAAGGACCTTGTTCAACATGATGGTATATCTACATAAATTTACAATTTTGCGACAATCAGTGCTTAAATGTATATCATGATATAATATTCATATCAGTGTATTTACAAATTATCAATATATTTACAAATTTGCTAATCGGGTATGTTCATAAAAAACGTACAAACAAAAATATGGTATGTATATGCAAACTACCTTTATTTATATAGAATTTCATTCTAAAGAATTACATCATATTCACATGCAAATTTAATATTACAGCACTTCTAAATCCTTAATGTTTGAATTTGTTTCATTTGAGCTTTCAGTCAATTAAATCTCGGGATTACAACAAAATGTTTCTTAAAATACGAACTTTAACACATGTCTATTACTGAAGAATAGCCAATTTCAGGTTATTTCCATTTAATTTTGAGAGTTAAATATATATGAATTTCCATCCACGGACTGACCTACCGAAAGAAAATATAGGAAAGTCTTAGGAGATTTGTTCGTTACATTTTATGATATTCCATTGTTAGGTCATGGGTTTATGGCAATATGAATTTGTGCAGCAAACTCATTTTGAAGGCCCAACCTCAAAAGAATCTTTCTCATTTACAATGATTGTACAAATATGTTCAAGCTACGAATCTTATCACTATGCACAACTGTTTAACACGTACATTTGTTGTCAATCTTTTTCAATAATAAGAAATACTCTTCGCTGTAAGTTTGTTTTGCGTTGGTAGATATTATTTAGTATACAAATTGAGAATCATTTAGATATGGATTACATTATCCTTCTTATGTCATAGAGTGATTGAAAAACATAAGTGCAATAAATCTAATGAAACTTGAATAAGCTATATCATTAATGACCCAGTTATAATCGAAATATGGCGGTTATTAGAAAAACGAGTGCAGAAAGGAAAGCTAACTCTTCCAATCATTCTAATAATAAACGAAAGAGTTTTCTCTCTTTCTAATGATACGTGCGGAATACCCAAAAAAGCTAAGCTAAGATATGGTTTAAGATTTTAAGATTCAAGATTCAAAATAAAATATCGATATCATAATCACCAATTGTATCATTTTGTTGCAATATACTTCACTGAAATAATTTAACTTGCTTCTTCACTCATGCCAATAATGGATCTATCTTTTACATCCATATGATCCTACAACTCTAATATTATACAATATGTATACATCACCATGAGTTAAAAACGATTCTTATTTTATAGATCACTATGTACATAATTTAAATTTGTCTGTAGTCATATGGCACGGACTACTTTGGCTTTATGGTGTCGGATAATTATTTATGTTCATTTTTTTGCAATGCACAGACCCCAGTAACACCGATTGCAATTTTGATATACGGACAAGTTAATCGGGAAACTGATGGTGAAATATAGTTTATACTATACATATGTTCTACTTTTTGCTATTATATTTATTACACCATGACACTTATACAGACACTTGTTGTGTACCAATATGATCTATATTTGCATTTGAATATTTTATATTTAACTATGTTTACCCGTACTAGGTTGTACAATACAATGCTGTAATATCTATTATATCTACGTAAATTCTATAATCATGATGATGCAGGCATAAAACAGTTACCATTTATAAACACATTTTGAAGCTGCAATAAACGATACAAATATTAATGAATTGTATAATGTGCTTTTCTAAATTCGAAGGCTTTGCTTACATATACAGCTAGGTTTCGTAATATTTCACAACTATCATTTGTAATCGGCTCGACAGTTTTAAACATGTTTGGTCTATGACGGTAATACTGCTTAAGATATTTTCCTCGTACGCTATCATATTGCTTACACTCAAAAAGAAAATGAAATTCGTCCTCTAATTTATAACATTTGTTACATAGTCTTTGTTCCCTTGGCGCTCTGTGCCTGTTTCAATATTTAATCTATGTGATGACATTCGTAACTTTGTAAGAGCATTTCTATAGCATTTTACACTTACATGTTTAAGATATGTTTGAAATTCGAAATTTCAAAAAGTATTATAGAATATCGCTCTAGATGAATTTTCCAATCGACTATGCCAATCCTTTCCAATGTCCTTAATACGTTGTTTAAATACACTAATAAACTGACTATTATTTCCAACACTCTGTTGCAGCCATACATGATAGAAACCTAATCTACACAACGTATCTTTAACAAGTGAAGCACAGTTTTGCTTACGTGGGTTGTAATCAATATCATTTAACTTAGCATTGAAAATGCACGACACATATTTTCTATCACTACAGCCAGTGATCTGCAACCAATATTAAACAATACAAACAAGCCTCTGGATATGTTAATCCATTCGGCCAAGATCACCATAAATAAAATCGTTTTGAATGCTACATTTAACACCAAATACAGACTTGCAAAACTTTGTATGCGCACTTTCAATCGGAGTTGCTCGAGCAAAACCCAAAACCTAAAACAGTATTGGTTTAACTATCTTTTCACAGAGATCTAACATATCTGGAACAGCAATATTTACGTAACTGTACAAGTATTTTCTGAGTTGAAATATCGCTTTAAGAGCCTGACCGGACAATGTCTCACGTGATTCCGTGAATGAACCACCCTATGTAAATATAATACATAGATAAGAATACTTATTCACAATTTCTATATGGCTTCCATCATAATAAAAGTTTTAATTACTTGGAAGTCTACCACCCTTTCTAAAAACAAGTACTTTGGTTTTATCTCTATTAACAGTTAATTTCCATCTTTTACTATATGTCGATAAAATATCTAGGTTTTTTTGCAGTTCTTATGCTGAATTTGCAAAACTCACAATGTCGTCGCATACATTAACAGAAAAATCTTAAGAGTACCAATATCAACACCTTCGGCACCTTTTAAGAAAAAATGCATCTTCTATGTCATTTAAATACATAAAAAAGATAAAAGGACTTAAACACTCGCCTTGACGTACTCCTAAAAAGCTTTCAAACATCTCTCCAGTTTCACAATTTAGTTTAACACATGAGCGTACTTGCTTATACATAGATGTGATAACATTAAAAAGCTTACCTCTAATACCCAGTTTGCATAATTTGTACCAAATGTTTGGTCTAACCAAATAATCGAACGCTTTAGAAAATTCAACAAAACACAAAATAAGTGTTTGTTTTGATTAATTATATGGGTAATTAAACCATGTAATACAAAAATAGTGTCCCTAGTTCCAATGTTAGCCCTAAAACCAGCTTGCGCCTTTACATATATATAGTTTTCCTCTGCCCAATGTGCAAGTCTAGTGTTTATAAGTGTTGTAAATAATTTTCCAACAACACTAAGTAATGTTATACCTCTTAAATTCGTGACATTTGACTCACTGCCTTTCTTATAGTTAGGTACAATGTAGCCTTCAATCCAACTTGAAGGGAAATAATTACATTCTAAAATCGCATTGAACAATTTCACAATGCTATCAACTAATACATTTTACCATACACTAAAAATTCATTCATTTAAAATACAATCGGGCCCTTCAAATCGCCCCAATTTTAGTTCTGAAATACCTTTCAATACATCTGCATTTGTAGATCACATATGCAACTGATTAAACATATTTTTAATTCATCTTCGCCAATTCTATTTGTGAAATCAATTACATCTTCGTCTGCTTGAAAAATATACTATCAGGGTTGCTTATAGCTCTACAATATTCAGAAAACGTGTCTAAAGATATACCTTTCGGGCCCTTAGGTGCATTACATTCATTAATGACAGTCATGTATTGTAATGTAAGGGACACAACTCGTATTGTCTTGTTAAAGCATGTAGTCATGAGTAATTTGTATTGAGGTTTATATCTGTGTGAATCTATGAATAAAGTGAGTTGTGAGTTACCCACCATCAAGTTCAGAGTTATTACATGGTGTTAGAATGGTTGTGAATAAATAGCTGAAATACAGAAAACAATAGATGCTAGACATTTATTGATGAAGTTTTAGACCACTAGGAGCAGTATGGCTGCAAAAGGAATTAGAAATTTGCAGGAATTTAATTCAGCAGATGCAGGAGCCGCAGATTGTCGTCATATGAAGACAATGGTATTGCACACATGCTCGCAGAAGATAGATATGATTTGGACACTGTGACAAAATTTGATCATCAATTTGGTGTCCACAACTTTAGAAATATTAAGCGGCAGGAATTTCTGAAGACTAAAAGAGGTCAATTATCTGTAATGGATCACATAGCAGAATTGCAACGAAAAGCTTAGTACTGCCAATATGGAGCGCAAAAGGATGGTTATTTATGTGACATGTTTATTAATGGGACCAACGACAACAAGTGGACCGAAAAGCTCATGAAAATTCCAGCAGACCACTTAAAATTGGAAAGGGTGATTCAAACGTGTCGTCACATCGAACGCTCACATTAAGACTTTGCGAGAACATCCAGCTGTACACGTGGCGCGTCCGGATAAATATGGCAAACGTGGTGCTAAACAAAACAGTTCAAGCAGTATTATGTCATTTTGTCAAAATGCATGCAATTAAAAATTGTCCAGCATTCTACAAAAGATGAGATGTATGTGGTAAAAAAGGACATTTTAAGGCGTCAAGATATTGTAGAGGACGTGCAACAACTCAAGGTCGTTGGCAGCACCGTGTTGGCAGTAGGCCAAGCCCTGGCAATATAAAAATTGTTCAGCATTCTACAAAAGATGCAATGTATGTGGTAAAAAGGGACATTTTAAGGCGTCAAGATATTGTAGAGGACGTGCAACAACTCAAGGTCGTTGGCAGCACCGTGTTGGCAGTAGGCCAAGCCCTGGCTATGGTCGTTGTCGAGCTAACGTTCGTGTTCTCTACACAGAGGAAGACGAACTATCTCATATGTTCGAACAAAATACATCCACACATGATGTTTACACAGTACAACACAATGGCGATGAACGAATAAGAAAGAGTGGACAGTAGACTTGAAGGTCAACAACAAGCATTTGCGTTTGGAGATAGACAGTGGTGCACAATGCAACGTGCTTTCGAGACAAATCGCTGATAATTTTTGTGTGGAATTCCCGATATTAAAGAGTGATGCCCGCATAAATGGTGTAAGCGGAAAGCTGATCAAGGCATTGGGAAAAAGAATTCAGTGATGTTTAGGCGCTCAATTTGGTTGTTTGCCAGGAGAGTATGACATCAAGATCATTGAGACAGTGACACCTCGTTCAGTTCCAGTAGCTATACGGGGTGAATTGAAAGAGCAGTTAGACGATCTTGAGCGATGAAAAATAATAGCAAAACAAACAGAGCCGACAGAATGGGTAAATAGCATGGTGTGCGTGAGAAAAAAGAATGGCAAAGTTCGCAAATGTATTGATCCAACAGATCTGAACAATGCGATCATGCGGGAACACTATCCGATGAACACAATTGATAAAGTTGCAACAAGATTGCATAGAAGCAAATATTTCACTACATTGGATGCGAACATGGGTTATTTTCAGGTGAAATTGACTGAGAAGAGCTCAAGGCTCACAACATTTAACACACCATACGGTCGATACCGATACCTTAGAATGCCAATGGATGCACAGTGTTCAAGTGAAGTGTTCCAGAGAGAAATTGAGAAGCATTTTGGAGCAATGGACGGTGTAGAAATCGTTGTTGACGATATTCTAGTCCATGGAAATACCATAGAGGAACATAATTTAAGGCTTGGAGCTGTACTAAAAAAGCAAGAAGCATTAATTTAAAACTCAACAAAGAGAAGTGTGTTTTTGCGCAGCCTGAAGTGAGTTGAGTTGGTCACATACTGACAGGAGAGGGGCTGAAACCGACAGAGAAACGCATTGCGGCACTAGTAAAAATGAAAGAACCCGAGAACCAGAGTAAATCGCTTACGATACTAGGACTGCTTTCCTATGTTGCTAAAAAACCTGTATTGAGTAAACTGTATGCTCCTCTATGAGACCTTAAAAATAAGAAATTGGAATTGGACAGACGAAGCTAGAGACGCCTTCAAAAGGATCAAGGAAGCGCTGAAGTCAACAGAAGTCTTACGTTACTTTGACGTATCAAAACCGGTTACGTTAACCGTGGACGCATCTATGAGAGGTTTAGGAGCTGCAATAATTCGAAGTAATAGGGTAGTAGCATATGCATCTCGTGCCCTGACATCAGCAGAACAGAAGTATGCTCAAATAGAAAAAGAAATGTTTGCGGTAGTATTCGGCTGCGAGCGATTTCACAAACTACTGTACGGGAATACAAGGATCATAGTGGAATCTGATCATAAACCTCTTGAAAGCATACTGAAAAAACCCATTCATACCGCACAATTACAGATACAAAGAATGATGCTGAAGTTACAGCCATATGAATTCAAGTTGATTCATAAGAAAGGGAATGAAATGGGTCTTGCAGATTGCCTGAGCAGAATGCCATTAAAAAGAGAAACAAACAATGGATGATGAGCTGATGGTACTCGTGGCAGAAACATTTGCATGTACAAATCATAAAAAGATAGCAAATGCAACAGCAGATGATTAACAGCTTCAGATAGTTAAACAAATAATCATATCAGGATGGCCAGAAACGCGCAATGAATTGCAGGATGAAGCAAAACCGTTTTAGGAATTTAGAGACGAATTATCAGTGTACAATGGCGTTTTGTAAAGAGGTCGGCTTGTTTGCATTCCAATGAGTCTCAGATCTGAAACAATGAGTGCTATACACAAGTCACATATTGGAATTTTGAAATGCAAGAGAAGAGCCAAAGAGTTGGTATATTGGCCTGGTATGACTAAGCAAATAGACGATGCAGTAAGCAAATGCAGTGTATATTTGACATACAAAAACAAGCCAGCAAAAGAGACAATGATTATGCAACATTTTCCAGAATTACCATGGAGCAAAGTTGGCAAAGACTTATTTGAAGTCAATGGTTTTCATTACTTCATCATGGTAGATTATAACTCAAACTTCATCGAAGTATTACCTTTGCAACACGATACAAGAACAAGTACAATAGTGAAACAAATGAAAGCTAGCATTGCAAGATATAGCATCATGGATACGCTTGTGAGCGACAACAGTCCACAATTTTCAAGTCAAGAATTGAAACAATTTGTAGATTCATACTACATTTAACATGTGACATCATCTCCACTATATCAGCAATCAAACGGTTTAGCTGTGAAGAATCTTACACAGAAATGCTTTGAGACAGGTGATGATATTTACTTGTGCTTGCTAGAATTGCGTAGAACTCCTCGAGGTGATGTAGTAGGTTCGCCGATGCAGAGGCTAATGGGTCGGAGAGCAAGAACCCTCATACCGATATCGAAAGGACTGCGGAAACCCCAAGCTGACCAAACAGGAAAGATTGCATTAAAATTGAGTGTTTATAGATGCAAACAGACATTCTATTACGACAGGCACGCAAAGGTAAAAGAAGACCTGAAGCCAAATGATTCAGTACGGATTAAAACACCAACAGGATGGAGACCTGCAGAATATGTGCGGAAATCGCCATATCCTCGTTCGCACATCGTTAATGTTGGTGACAGTGGACGTGAGTATCGGCGTAACAGGTCTACGCTAATGAAAACCAAAGAGTCCCCACATGTCATTGAAACACACGATGAAACAATACCAAAATTACCAATAATTTCCAGAGATTTGCAACAGAACGATAGACTAAGAGGATTGTCAATGCGCAACAGAGATTTGTCAAGGAACGACCGGAAATTGCCAACAAACAATAGAGAGTTGCCAAGAAAGCAGCAACCGGTGCAACACCATTCGGCATAGCTGCGAAAGGTTCAGGACGAGCAGTGAAAACATCAAGTTATCTCAAAGATTATGTTTGCTAAAGTGCGGCATGGGAATAATAATCCCGTTACATAATAACTGATGTGAAAAATAGCACAATAAGTCCATGATGTATTATTATATTATATTATGTATTATATATAACATATATATATTATTGTATTATTATCATTGTATTTGCCAATATAGCATGTTATATCAAAATAATTACTCGTTTTGATGTTGTTTGTACACATTTATTATATCATTATCGAAATCTTGGTTAATGTTTTAAGATTCAGTTTTGTTTTTCTCCTAACAACAAAATGTTCATAAAATTATCTTCTCGCGGAAATCCAATACTTCATTACTTTAGGTGTATCTATTTTAATGCCCCCTTCGAAGAAGAGGGGGTATATGGCTTTGCACATGTCGGTCTGTCGGTCTGTCGGTCCGTCCACCAGGTGGTTTCCGGATGATAACTCAAAAACGCTTGGGCCTAGGATCATGAAACTTCATAGGTACGTTGATCATAACTCGCAGATGACCCCTATTGATGTTGAGGTCACTAGGTCAAAGGTCAAGATCACGGTGACCCGAAATAGTAAAATGGTTTCCGGATGATAACTCAAGAACGCGTATGCCTAGGATAATGAAACTTGATAGGTAGATTGATCATGACTCGCAGATGACCCCTATTGATTTTTAGGTCACTTGGTCAAAGGGTAAGGTCACGGTGACCCGAAATAGTAAAATGGTTTCCGGATGATAACTCAAGAACGCTTATGCCTAGGATCATGAAACTTGATAGGTAGATTGACCATGACTCGCAGATGACCCCTATTTATTTCAGGTCAAAGGTCAAGGTCACGGTGACCCAAAATAGTAAAATAGTTTCCGGATGATAACTCAAGAACGCTTATGCCTAGGATCATTAAACTTGATAGGTAGATTGATCATGACTCGCAGATGACCCCAATGGATTTTCAGGTCACTAGGCCAAAGGTCAAGGTCACAGTGACAAAAAACATATTCACACAATGGCTGTCACTACAGCTGAGAGCCCATATGGGGGGCATGCATGTTTACAAACAGCCCTTGTCTAGATTGTTTTCGGTATGATCACAGTTTGTTATCATTTCTTAGCTGAAACCCGACATTTAGTGTATCTGGCATTTGTCATAAAAATATTTTGCCCTGAACAAAGCCTGAATCTGGGTACGGAAAATATACTGAAACGTACACCGGAAATCTAACGATAAATTGGTCGTTCTCGGCTATTTTTTTAACAAATTATTTGTGTTCATATGTATGTCAATATTATGTTTAAAAAAAGCCTATGTATGTTGTTGTTGTTGTTTTATTATCGAAACTCCCGCTCGCATGTTGAGGAAGATTTATTTTTCAAATATAATTTTGTACGTTTTCCTTAGCGCGTTTTACGACAACGGATTTGGGCGGGATAAAACTCGGGTTCAGTCTTAACTGGCCGGGAACGTGTTAGTATATTTTCCGTACCGGGTGTTTTTTAAGTATACTTAAGAGTAGCCGGGGTACATTTAAGTAGTACCCTTGCGGACAATGACCATTCGAGCCCTACTAATAACCCATTAACAAAATAGCACAATTTTGTGTTACGTGATTTAAAAATCGTAGCATCACACAGGAGTAAACACAACGTGAAAACCGGAAACCATGAAAAATATCGTCCTAATTGTCTTTAATGAGCTGTGAATAAATTAAAACTTCTAAAAATTTAAAAACATAAAATTGGACTGCACTTATTTAGTTTTTTTTTCAAGTGGACTAGTTGAAGTAATGATGCCATGAGGAGGGCCGATGTTAAAAATACCATTTTATTAATACTTTTAGTGTGTTTTTTAATGTACAGAAACGTTTATTACAGCATTTTTTGTTCGGGCAATGATCAGCGAATAATGTATTATTTTTCTGTATTAAATATGTAACCATCTGATTGAAATAGCACATATATATATATATAAATGTACGTATTTTGGGGGGTGTTGTGGTTACAATATACCAAAAGATTTCCTACACAAATTCAATGTAAAAGCAATAACTTCAACAAAAAATAAAGTCAAACTTTTGCGCATAGAGACCCCCATAACCATACCTTTTCTTAAAGAGCATTCCAAGCCGCAATGATTTAGACAATAAAAAAGGGGGGTCATGCGTTTTGCAAGAAAGAACTCGATGCGAATCAGCGGTCACTGTTTTACAGCCATCAATTTACCGGGTTCGTACCAGTGGATGAGGGTTTCCCGCCATCTGTCAAAGTCTCATGTAGTCTTTAACCTTCAAGCAAATGAGTGAATTTCTGATAAACATCAATGTTTTCCCTACCACATGCACAAAGAAACATTCTAAAATAAAGTCATGGCAAGTGCCCACACAGAAAATTGTGTCTTCTTATAAATGATGTTCAGGTTTTTAAAGAGTATAGCATTGCACTCCCAAAAGATTTAGTATATTGTAACCTAAAGGAAAAATATGTTCTGAATAAAATGTGTTTTTCTTGCATATTATTATCTTCCTATTTATATTGCACCAATATATTAAGTTTGGCTGGATTATCTGTCCATTTGGCCATTTTAGATCACATTTTCACATGCGGGTGTTTTTGGTCCGAAGAAGGCGATTTAAGGCCTGTTAAAGCTTAAACGTCCCTTTAAGATTTAAAGCTGTTGTGTTCAATATCTGCAACAAAATACCAAAACAAACCATATGGACAGGCACGTGGGGCTTATGCGGGGTGGGGAAAGAATGAACTTGTTAGATATTTTCACTCCAAGCAATTTTGATAATGTCTTTTTTGTGTGTGTTTTTTTTAAATACCCCCAAAAATGTCAATTTCAAAGCAAAAAAATCCAATTTCATCCAAGACAAACAACCAATAAGCAAAAATGAGAGACCAAAGATACTTTGAAGTGTAGAAATCAATGAGCTTCCTATAACTTGTTGTTTCACACTAATAAAAGTGTGAAATCTTGAAAGCGCCTTGTTGCTCGGAGCCCATTTATTTACCATTCGCCAATGATATATTCTAGTATAAAATGCCATGGGTGCCTTTAAACTGCAGCAGATGGTCACTATGCACTGACAGCTGTCATTTAGAGGTTCAAGAGAATACAAAATTTCATATTTCGGGCACAAAATAAGTACTTTTGACTATTTTTATGGTGGCAATCTGGTCAAAATGGGCGTTTATAACTGAGCGAAAGACAAAAATGCTCATTTTGGGGGTTTAGACTGAAAGGAAAGGTTAAAATGAACAAGATACATATATGTTGGAGAGCATTATAAGCTTAGAAATGAAGTTCTATGAAGTAACAGGGGCAGAAAGGCAGCTCAGATCAATGCAGGCTTCCTGAAAGAGGTTCCTAGTACATCTTCTGGGGACACAGCTTCCCGCAGAATTCTCAACACAACAAATATCATTGATCCATGTCACCTTTGTATGCAAAGACAAGCAAATAAAGCCAATACTTCCCTTAAATCACTGAATGAGAGAAGCATGTACCAAATAAAAAACTAAACTGGTTGCTGAAAGTGACACATTTTTTCAAAAAAGATCCCTCTAAGGTAAAAGATGAAGGGGACACTTGCTACAACAATCCTATGTTTAAGTCGGACGCCACATCCTTTCAAGCCGGGACCATGACTGTAAGCATATTGTGAGAAAACAATACCAAACACAAGCTAATTGTAGGGTTACAAGTAGCATATCAACTCAGATGCACTGCATACATGCTTAGGAACAAGGATAAACCTGTTAAGTGCCAACTTCTGCCGCCAACAAAGCACAAGCTTTACGTGTCAGGACGCGGAACTATCCATACAAACTGCACGGGGAATTGCATGACGGCAAGGGTTTGAGTGACCACAAACCTGATTATGACAGTATTTAACACCTTAAGCATCATAAATATGCTTATTTGCTTGTGTACATGATAATAATTTCGCATTATTACCTGTTTTGCCATCAACAACCCTTATCCAGTGGCCCTCGGCTTAGTCGCAGACATTCCTCTACCTGAAAAAGTCAAAATTCCCAATAAAAAATAGATAAAAAATGGCAAAAAACATGCTTTTAAGTATTTTTAGTGTATTTCTATGAATAATATGAAGTAATAAACCTTGTTATGTTCATGATTGTACTAAAAATGAAGGCTGACTCAATAAAGTGTCTGCTCCACTGTCCAAACTGTAAAAATGTCCGCCATTCCATGTCGGTGAAATGGGGCTCTGTTTGAATGTTCATGCTTTATGCACAAGCTATTGTTGCGTTACTGGATCACGGAGTCCCTGGCGTTGAATTCTGACTTCATGTAGCACACTAACGCTACACGGTCAACCAATATGCCTTTGAATTCAAGTCGGAAAGCAATTTAGCCCTTATTTGGGTATATCAGGGTGGGGGGTCAACTTGAAAAACAACTATTCCAGGTCAAATTATCTGAATTCATGCATTTAAGGCACTTATTTTCTTCTCTTTTGTTAAGAAATGACCAAAAATCAGCTTTCCCAGTCATATTTTGCACTTGCAGATGATATTTCATTTTTACCTAAAGCTAGTTTAGGTTACAATATACCAAAAGATTTCCTACACAAATTCAATGTAAAAGCAATAACTTCAACAAAAAATAAAGTCAAACTTTTGCGCATAGAGACCCCCATAACCATACCTTTTCTTAAAGAGCATTCCAAGCCGCAATGATTTAGACAATAAAAAAGGGGGGGTCATGCGTTTTGCAAGAAAGAACTCGATGCGAATCAGCGGTCACTGTTTTACAGCCATCAATTTACCGGGTTCGTACCAGTGGATGAGGGTTTCCCGCCATCTGTCAAAGTCTCATGTAGTCTTTAACCTTCAAGCAAATGAGTGAATTTCTGATAAACATCAATGTTTTCCCTACCACATGCACAAAGAAACATTCTAAAATAAAGTCATGGCAAGTGCCCACACAGAAAATTGTGTCTTCTTATAAATGATGTTCAGGTTTTTAAAGAGTATAGCATTGCACTCCCAAAAGATTTAGTATATTGTAACCTAAAGGAAAAATATGTTCTGAATAAAATGTGTTTTTCTTGCATATTATTATCTTCCTATTTATATTGCACCAATATATTAAGTTTGGCTGGATTATCTGTCCATTTGGCCATTTTAGATCACATTTTCACATGCGGGTGTTTTTGGTCCGAAGAAGGCGATTTAAGGCCTGTTAAAGCTTAAACGTCCCTTTAAGATTTAAAGCTGTTGTGTTCAATATCTGCAACAAAATACCAAAACAAACCATATGGACAGGCACGTGGGGCTTATGCGGGGTGGGGAAAGAATGAACTTGTTAGATATTTTCACTCCAAGCAATTTTGATAATGTCTTTTTTGTGTGTGTTTTTTTTAAATACCCCCAAAAATGTCAATTTCAAAGCAAAAAAATCCAATTTCATCCAAGACAAACAACCAATAAGCAAAAATGAGAGACCAAAGATACTTTGAAGTGTAGAAATCAATGAGCTTCCTATAACTTGTTGTTTCACACTAATAAAAGTGTGAAATCTTGAAAGCGCCTTGTTGCTCGGAGCCCATTTATTTACCATTCGCCAATGATATATTCTAGTATAAAATGCCATGGGTGCCTTTAAACTGCAGCAGATGGTCACTATGCACTGACAGCTGTCATTTAGAGGTTCAAGAGAATACAAAATTTCATATTTCGGGCACAAAATAAGTACTTTTGACTATTTTTATGGTGGCAATCTGGTCAAAATGGGCGTTTATAACTGAGCGAAAGACAAAAATGCTCATTTTGGGGGTTTAGACTGAAAGGAAAGGTTAAAATGAACAAGATACATATATGTTGGAGAGCATTATAAGCTTAGAAATGAAGTTCTATGAAGTAACAGGGGCAGAAAGGCAGCTCAGATCAATGCAGGCTTCCTGAAAGAGGTTCCTAGTACATCTTCTGGGGACACAGCTTCCCGCAGAATTCTCAACACAACAAATATCATTGATCCATGTCACCTTTGTATGCAAAGACAAGCAAATAAAGCCAATACTTCCCTTAAATCACTGAATGAGAGAAGCATGTACCAAATAAAAAACTAAACTGGTTGCTGAAAGTGACACATTTTTTCAAAAAAGATCCCTCTAAGGTAAAAGATGAAGGGGACACTTGCTACAACAATCCTATGTTTAAGTCGGACGCCACATCCTTTCAAGCCGGGACCATGACTGTAAGCATATTGTGAGAAAACAATACCAAACACAAGCTAATTGTAGGGTTACAAGTAGCATATCAACTCAGATGCACTGCATACATGCTTAGGAACAAGGATAAACCTGTTAAGTGCCAACTTCTGCCGCCAACAAAGCACAAGCTTTACGTGTCAGGACGCGGAACTATCCATACAAACTGCACGGGGAATTGCATGACGGCAAGGGTTTGAGTGACCACAAACCTGATTATGACAGTATTTAACACCTTAAGCATCATAAATATGCTTATTTGCTTGTGTACATGATAATAATTTCGCATTATTACCTGTTTTGCCATCAACAACCCTTATCCAGTGGCCCTCGGCTTAGTCGCAGACATTCCTCTACCTGAAAAAGTCAAAATTCCCAATAAAAAATAGATAAAAAATGGCAAAAAACATGCTTTTAAGTATTTTTAGTGTATTTCTATGAATAATATGAAGTAATAAACCTTGTTATGTTCATGATTGTACTAAAAATGAAGGCTGACTCAATAAAGTGTCTGCTCCACTGTCCAAACTGTAAAAATGTCCGCCATTCCATGTCGGTGAAATGGGGCTCTGTTTGAATGTTCATGCTTTATGCACAAGCTATTGTTGCGTTACTGGATCACGGAGTCCCTGGCGTTGAATTCTGACTTCATGTAGCACACTAACGCTACACGGTCAACCAATATGCCTTTGAATTCAAGTCGGAAAGCAATTTAGCCCTTATTTGGGTATATCAGGGTGGGGGGTCAACTTGAAAAACAACTATTCCAGGTCAAATTATCTGAATTCATGCATTTAAGGCACTTATTTTCTTCTCTTTTGTTAAGAAATGACCAAAAATCAGCTTTCCCAGTCATATTTTGCACTTGCAGATGATATTTCATTTTTACCTAAAGCTAGTTTAGGTTACAATATACCAAAAGATTTCCTACACAAATTCAATGTAAAAGCAATAACTTCAACAAAAAATAAAGTCAAACTTTTGCGCATAGAGACCCCCATAACCATACCTTTTCTTAAAGAGCATTCCAAGCCGCAATGATTTAGACAATAAAAAAGGGGGGTCATGCGTTTTGCAAGAAAGAACTCGATGCGAATCAGCGGTCACTGTTTTACAGCCATCAATTTACCGGGTTCGTACCAGTGGATGAGGGTTTCCCGCCATCTGTCAAAGTCTCATGTAGTCTTTAACCTTCAAGCAAATGAGTGAATTTCTGATAAACATCAATGTTTTCCCTACCACATGCACAAAGAAACATTCTAAAATAAAGTCATGGCAAGTGCCCACACAGAAAATTGTGTCTTCTTATAAATGATGTTCAGGTTTTTAAAGAGTATAGCATTGCACTCCCAAAAGATTTAGTATATTGTAACCTAAAGGAAAAATATGTTCTGAATAAAATGTGTTTTTCTTGCATATTATTATCTTCCTATTTATATTGCACCAATATATTAAGTTTGGCTGGATTATCTGTCCATTTGGCCATTTTAGATCACATTTTCACATGCGGGTGTTTTTGGTCCGAAGAAGGCGATTTAAGGCCTGTTAAAGCTTAAACGTCCCTTTAAGATTTAAAGCTGTTGTGTTCAATATCTGCAACAAAATACCAAAACAAACCATATGGACAGGCACGTGGGGCTTATGCGGGGTGGGGAAAGAATGAACTTGTTAGATATTTTCACTCCAAGCAATTTTGATAATGTCTTTTTTGTGTGTGTTTTTTTTAAATACCCCCAAAAATGTCAATTTCAAAGCAAAAAAAATCCAATTTCATCCAAGACAAACAACCAATAAGCAAAAATGAGAGACCAAAGATACTTTGAAGTGTAGAAATCAATGAGCTTCCTATAACTTGTTGTTTCACACTAATAAAAGTGTGAAATCTTGAAAGCGCCTTGTTGCTCGGAGCCCATTTATTTACCATTCGCCAATGATATATTCTAGTATAAAATGCCATGGGTGCCTTTAAACTGCAGCAGATGGTCACTATGCACTGACAGCTGTCATTTAGAGGTTCAAGAGAATACAAAATTTCATATTTCGGGCACAAAATAAGTACTTTTGACTATTTTTATGGTGGCAATCTGGTCAAAATGGGCGTTTATAACTGAGCGAAAGACAAAAATGCTCATTTTGGGGGTTTAGACTGAAAGGAAAGGTTAAAATGAACAAGATACATATATGTTGGAGAGCATTATAAGCTTAGAAATGAAGTTCTATGAAGTAACAGGGGCAGAAAGGCAGCTCAGATCAATGCAGGCTTCCTGAAAGAGGTTCCTAGTACATCTTCTGGGGACACAGCTTCCCGCAGAATTCTCAACACAACAAATATCATTGATCCATGTCACCTTTGTATGCAAAGACAAGCAAATAAAGCCAATACTTCCCTTAAATCACTGAATGAGAGAAGCATGTACCAAATAAAAAACTAAACTGGTTGCTGAAAGTGACACATTTTTTCAAAAAAGATCCCTCTAAGGTAAAAGATGAAGGGGACACTTGCTACAACAATCCTATGTTTAAGTCGGACGCCACATCCTTTCAAGCCGGGACCATGACTGTAAGCATATTGTGAGAAAACAATACCAAACACAAGCTAATTGTAGGGTTACAAGTAGCATATCAACTCAGATGCACTGCATACATGCTTAGGAACAAGGATAAACCTGTTAAGTGCCAACTTCTGCCGCCAACAAAGCACAAGCTTTACGTGTCAGGACGCGGAACTATCCATACAAACTGCACGGGGAATTGCATGACGGCAAGGGTTTGAGTGACCACAAACCTGATTATGACAGTATTTAACACCTTAAGCATCATAAATATGCTTATTTGCTTGTGTACATGATAATAATTTCGCATTATTACCTGTTTTGCCATCAACAACCCTTATCCAGTGGCCCTCGGCTTAGTCGCAGACATTCCTCTACCTGAAAAAGTCAAAATTCCCAATAAAAAATAGATAAAAAATGGCAAAAAACATGCTTTTAAGTATTTTTAGTGTATTTCTATGAATAATATGAAGTAATAAACCTTGTTATGTTCATGATTGTACTAAAAATGAAGGCTGACTCAATAAAGTGTCTGCTCCACTGTCCAAACTGTAAAAATGTCCGCCATTCCATGTCGGTGAAATGGGGCTCTGTTTGAATGTTCATGCTTTATGCACAAGCTATTGTTGCGTTACTGGATCACGGAGTCCCTGGCGTTGAATTCTGACTTCATGTAGCACACTAACGCTACACGGTCAACCAATATGCCTTTGAATTCAAGTCGGAAAGCAATTTAGCCCTTATTTGGGTATATCAGGGTGGGGGGTCAACTTGAAAAACAACTATTCCAGGTCAAATTATCTGAATTCATGCATTTAAGGCACTTATTTTCTTCTCTTTTGTTAAGAAATGACCAAAAATCAGCTTTCCCAGTCATATTTTGCACTTGCAGATGATATTTCATTTTTACCTAAAGCTAGTTTAGGTTACAATATACCAAAAGATTTCCTACACAAATTCAATGTAAAAGCAATAACTTCAACAAAAAATAAAGTCAAACTTTTGCGCATAGAGACCCCCATAACCATACCTTTTCTTAAAGAGCATTCCAAGCCGCAATGATTTAGACAATAAAAAAGGGGGGTCATGCGTTTTGCAAGAAAGAACTCGATGCGAATCAGCGGTCACTGTTTTACAGCCATCAATTTACCGGGTTCGTACCAGTGGATGAGGGTTTCCCGCCATCTGTCAAAGTCTCATGTAGTCTTTAACCTTCAAGCAAATGAGTGAATTTCTGATAAACATCAATGTTTTCCCTACCACATGCACAAAGAAACATTCTAAAATAAAGTCATGGCAAGTGCCCACACAGAAAATTGTGTCTTCTTATAAATGATGTTCAGGTTTTTAAAGAGTATAGCATTGCACTCCCAAAAGATTTAGTATATTGTAACCTAAAGGAAAAATATGTTCTGAATAAAATGTGTTTTTCTTGCATATTATTATCTTCCTATTTATATTGCACCAATATATTAAGTTTGGCTGGATTATCTGTCCATTTGGCCATTTTAGATCACATTTTCACATGCGGGTGTTTTTGGTCCGAAGAAGGCGATTTAAGGCCTGTTAAAGCTTAAACGTCCCTTTAAGATTTAAAGCTGTTGTGTTCAATATCTGCAACAAAATACCAAAACAAACCATATGGACAGGCACGTGGGGCTTATGCGGGGTGGGGAAAGAATGAACTTGTTAGATATTTTCACTCCAAGCAATTTTGATAATGTCTTTTTTGTGTGTGTTTTTTTTAAATACCCCCAAAAATGTCAATTTCAAAGCAAAAAAATCCAATTTCATCCAAGACAAACAACCAATAAGCAAAAATGAGAGACCAAAGATACTTTGAAGTGTAGAAATCAATGAGCTTCCTATAACTTGTTGTTTCACACTAATAAAAGTGTGAAATCTTGAAAGCGCCTTGTTGCTCGGAGCCCATTTATTTACCATTCGCCAATGATATATTCTAGTATAAAATGCCATGGGTGCCTTTAAACTGCAGCAGATGGTCACTATGCACTGACAGCTGTCATTTAGAGGTTCAAGAGAATACAAAATTTCATATTTCGGGCACAAAATAAGTACTTTTGACTATTTTTATGGTGGCAATCTGGTCAAAATGGGCGTTTATAACTGAGCGAAAGACAAAAATGCTCATTTTGGGGGTTTAGACTGAAAGGAAAGGTTAAAATGAACAAGATACATATATGTTGGAGAGCATTATAAGCTTAGAAATGAAGTTCTATGAAGTAACAGGGGCAGAAAGGCAGCTCAGATCAATGCAGGCTTCCTGAAAGAGGTTCCTAGTACATCTTCTGGGGACACAGCTTCCCGCAGAATTCTCAACACAACAAATATCATTGATCCATGTCACCTTTGTATGCAAAGACAAGCAAATAAAGCCAATACTTCCCTTAAATCACTGAATGAGAGAAGCATGTACCAAATAAAAAACTAAACTGGTTGCTGAAAGTGACACATTTTTTCAAAAAAGATCCCTCTAAGGTAAAAGATGAAGGGGACACTTGCTACAACAATCCTATGTTTAAGTCGGACGCCACATCCTTTCAAGCCGGGACCATGACTGTAAGCATATTGTGAGAAAACAATACCAAACACAAGCTAATTGTAGGGTTACAAGTAGCATATCAACTCAGATGCACTGCATACATGCTTAGGAACAAGGATAAACCTGTTAAGTGCCAACTTCTGCCGCCAACAAAGCACAAGCTTTACGTGTCAGGACGCGGAACTATCCATACAAACTGCACGGGGAATTGCATGACGGCAAGGGTTTGAGTGACCACAAACCTGATTATGACAGTATTTAACACCTTAAGCATCATAAATATGCTTATTTGCTTGTGTACATGATAATAATTTCGCATTATTACCTGTTTTGCCATCAACAACCCTTATCCAGTGGCCCTCGGCTTAGTCGCAGACATTCCTCTACCTGAAAAAGTCAAAATTCCCAATAAAAAATAGATAAAAAATGGCAAAAAACATGCTTTTAAGTATTTTTAGTGTATTTCTATGAATAATATGAAGTAATAAACCTTGTTATGTTCATGATTGTACTAAAAATGAAGGCTGACTCAATAAAGTGTCTGCTCCACTGTCCAAACTGTAAAAATGTCCGCCATTCCATGTCGGTGAAATGGGGCTCTGTTTGAATGTTCATGCTTTATGCACAAGCTATTGTTGCGTTACTGGATCACGGAGTCCCTGGCGTTGAATTCTGACTTCATGTAGCACACTAACGCTACACGGTCAACCAATATGCCTTTGAATTCAAGTCGGAAAGCAATTTAGCCCTTATTTGGGTATATCAGGGTGGGGGGTCAACTTGAAAAACAACTATTCCAGGTCAAATTATCTGAATTCATGCATTTAAGGCACTTATTTTCTTCTCTTTTGTTAAGAAATGACCAAAAATCAGCTTTCCCAGTCATATTTTGCACTTGCAGATGATATTTCATTTTTACCTAAAGCTAGTTTAGGTTACAATATACCAAAAGATTTCCTACACAAATTCAATGTAAAAGCAATAACTTCAACAAAAAATAAAGTCAAACTTTTGCGCATAGAGACCCCCATAACCATACCTTTTCTTAAAGAGCATTCCAAGCCGCAATGATTTAGACAATAAAAAAGGGGGGTCATGCGTTTTGCAAGAAAGAACTCGATGCGAATCAGCGGTCACTGTTTTACAGCCATCAATTTACCGGGTTCGTACCAGTGGATGAGGGTTTCCCGCCATCTGTCAAAGTCTCATGTAGTCTTTAACCTTCAAGCAAATGAGTGAATTTCTGATAAACATCAATGTTTTCCCTACCACATGCACAAAGAAACATTCTAAAATAAAGTCATGGCAAGTGCCCACACAGAAAATTGTGTCTTCTTATAAATGATGTTCAGGTTTTTAAAGAGTATAGCATTGCACTCCCAAAAGATTTAGTATATTGTAACCTAAAGGAAAAATATGTTCTGAATAAAATGTGTTTTTCTTGCATATTATTATCTTCCTATTTATATTGCACCAATATATTAAGTTTGGCTGGATTATCTGTCCATTTGGCCATTTTAGATCACATTTTCACATGCGGGTGTTTTTGGTCCGAAGAAGGCGATTTAAGGCCTGTTAAAGCTTAAACGTCCCTTTAAGATTTAAAGCTGTTGTGTTCAATATCTGCAACAAAATACCAAAACAAACCATATGGACAGGCACGTGGGGCTTATGCGGGGTGGGGAAAGAATGAACTTGTTAGATATTTTCACTCCAAGCAATTTTGATAATGTCTTTTTTGTGTGTGTTTTTTTTAAATACCCCCAAAAATGTCAATTTCAAAGCAAAAAAATCCAATTTCATCCAAGACAAACAACCAATAAGCAAAAATGAGAGACCAAAGATACTTTGAAGTGTAGAAATCAATGAGCTTCCTATAACTTGTTGTTTCACACTAATAAAAGTGTGAAATCTTGAAAGCGCCTTGTTGCTCGGAGCCCATTTATTTACCATTCGCCAATGATATATTCTAGTATAAAATGCCATGGGTGCCTTTAAACTGCAGCAGATGGTCACTATGCACTGACAGCTGTCATTTAGAGGTTCAAGAGAATACAAAATTTCATATTTCGGGCACAAAATAAGTACTTTTGACTATTTTTATGGTGGCAATCTGGTCAAAATGGGCGTTTATAACTGAGCGAAAGACAAAAATGCTCATTTTGGGGGTTTAGACTGAAAGGAAAGGTTAAAATGAACAAGATACATATATGTTGGAGAGCATTATAAGCTTAGAAATGAAGTTCTATGAAGTAACAGGGGCAGAAAGGCAGCTCAGATCAATGCAGGCTTCCTGAAAGAGGTTCCTAGTACATCTTCTGGGGACACAGCTTCCCGCAGAATTCTCAACACAACAAATATCATTGATCCATGTCACCTTTGTATGCAAAGACAAGCAAATAAAGCCAATACTTCCCTTAAATCACTGAATGAGAGAAGCATGTACCAAATAAAAAACTAAACTGGTTGCTGAAAGTGACACATTTTTTCAAAAAAGATCCCTCTAAGGTAAAAGATGAAGGGGACACTTGCTACAACAATCCTATGTTTAAGTCGGACGCCACATCCTTTCAAGCCGGGACCATGACTGTAAGCATATTGTGAGAAAACAATACCAAACACAAGCTAATTGTAGGGTTACAAGTAGCATATCAACTCAGATGCACTGCATACATGCTTAGGAACAAGGATAAACCTGTTAAGTGCCAACTTCTGCCGCCAACAAAGCACAAGCTTTACGTGTCAGGACGCGGAACTATCCATACAAACTGCACGGGGAATTGCATGACGGCAAGGGTTTGAGTGACCACAAAACCTGATTATGACAGTATTTAACACCTTAAGCATCATAAATATGCTTATTTGCTTGTGTACATGATAATAATTTCGCATTATTACCTGTTTTGCCATCAACAACCCTTATCCAGTGGCCCTCGGCTTAGTCGCAGACATTCCTCTACCTGAAAAAGTCAAAATTCCCAATAAAAAATAGATAAAAAATGGCAAAAAAACATGCTTTTAAGTATTTTAGTGTAGTTCTATGAATAATATGAAGTAATAACCTTGTTATGTTCATGATTGTACTAAAAATGAAGGCTGACTCAATAAAGTGTCTGCTCCACTGTCCAAACTGTAACAATGTCCGCCATTCCATGTCGGTGAAATGGGGCTCTGTTTGAATGTTCATGCTTTATGCACAAGCTATTGTTGCGTTACTGGATCACGGAGTCCCCTGGCGTTGAATTCTGACTTCATGTAGCACACTAACGCTACACGGTCAACCAATATGCCTTTGAATTCAAGTCGGAAAGCAATTTAGCCTTATTTGGGTATATCAGGGTGGGGGGTCAACTTGAAAAACAACTATTCCAGGTCAAATTATCTGAATTCATGCATTTAAGGCACTTATTTTCTTCTCTTTTGTAAGAAATGACCAAAAATCAGCTTTCCCAGTCATATTTTGCACTTGCAGATGATATTTCATTTTACCTAAAAGTTAGTTTAGGTTACAATATACCAAAAGATTCCTACACAAATTCAATGTAAAAAGCAATAACTCAACAAAAAATAAAGTCAAACTTTTGCGCATAGAGACCCCCATAACCATACCTTTTCTTAAAGAGCATTCCAAGCCGCAATGATTAGATCACATTTTCACATGCGG